>NC_030813.1:1818181-2121212 GCF_001704415.2 Capra hircus
TCTGCTAGGACAGCTCATGGAACTCAGGGTAACACATTTACCAGCTTATTAAAAGACCTGATAAAGGATACAGATGAATATCCAAATAAAGAGATATATAGGACTGGATCTTGGAGCATCCTGGGCAAAGAAGCTGCTGTCCCCTTGAAGATGGGGTGCATCAGCCTCCTAGAATGCGGATGCATTGAGCCACTTAGAAGCTCCTAGAAACCTGTACTATGGGGAATTTTATGATGGCTTCTTCATGTAGGCATGTGGGATTAGTAACTCTACCTGAGTCCCTCTCTCCTCCCTGGAGGATGGGCTGAAAATTCCAAGCTTCTAATCACGCCTTGGTCTTTCTGGTAACCAGTCCCCTTATGGAAACCATGCAGAAGCCCACCCTGAGTTGTCTCATAGAATAGCAGATGCTTGTAATGCTCTTTCACTTAGGAAATTACAGGGGTTTAGAAGCCTGGGGCCAGGGATGGGGCCAAAGACCAGAAAACAGATTTTCTATTTTACATATGTCATTTCCTGATTCCTTTTTAACACCAACTTGTTTTTGAAACTCAAGTAAAGCATCAATTCAGAATTGAAATAGTACTTATTATATCATATGTAATAGTTGGTGCAAGTTATTGTTGCTGTTGATTTACTTAGATTCATGCTTCTAGTTCACAGGGACAGTTTTGAATGATCTTGTACACTCAGCATCTAACACAGTGTCTGGCATGTAGGGCAGGGATTTAACAGCAAAAACAAAACTGCTTGCTGCATAAAGAACAGAGGGGCTATTGAAGCAATATTATGCTCTCCAAGAAGAAGGCCCCAGGGTATCTCCCAAGAAACCTGCAGAAGTCTTGTATCTTAATTTATTTCCAACTGTCTGAACCTTAGCCTTAAGGGCTTAGAAAATGCATTGGAACACACACCAATACTTTATTCATTTCTCAGGAGTGGACTCTGACTTAATTAATCAGATAAGTGAAACCAGACTGCAGTTTACCAATTAGCCATGAGAAATTCTCACACAGAAATGGATACAAAGATGAGTGTGTTCCCTTGTTAAGGACAAAGTTTTGGGATGATCGTCAATAAATATATATTGAATAAAGAATTAACCCAAATAGAAATACTCAAGGAAGAGTTCTGGGTTGAAAAGTGTGGCATTTGAAAGTATTAAAATGGAGACATCTTTCTGACATGCGAATGTAGGGCAGGGTAGGAAGAGGATTCAGAGCAAAAATTTAGATAATCCTTGACTTTTTCATCTTTCTTTTAAAAATTCCTCTTCATCTTATAGGAAGAGGGTTCCTTGTGCCCAAAACCTGATATTGTTCTGGGATTTTAATTGGTTATCATCTTTCAGATTTTCTCCTGGAAAAAGTCTTGCTTTTTTGAAACCCTCAAAGAAAATGCAACTTGCTTTTCACTTTAGAAGTGAGAAATCTTCTGTACATTCCCTCCTGTCACAAAGGTCTTTCCTCCTTCAATTACATTTACCTTTTCTACATTTTTTCTCTATATGAACAGAAAAATCTCCAACCCCCACCCTTTTGTCTGTTTACTAAATTGACCTTACTTAATTTCAGGATTTCAGTGATTTTGGGTAATGCATAGCTACCACTTTTTTTTTTTTTTTTTTTTTTTTTTTTTTTTAACAAACAGCCTCACCATAGCTTAATCTAAGGGTGTCAAAATGCTTTTTTTTTAATTGCATGTTTCCAAATACATTTTATTTTGCTGCATTTGTTAGTAAGCTATACTGCTTTTGTTGTTTAGTCACTAAGTCATTTTCTGACTCTTGCAATCCAATGAACAGTAGCCCATAAGGTTCTTCTGTCAATGAGATTTCCCAGGCAAGAATACTGGAGTGGGTTGCCATTCCCTTCTCCAGGGCATCCCCCCAACTGAGGGATAAAACCCATGTCTCCTCCATTGCCAGGAGCATTCTTTACCACTGAGCGACCAGAGAAGCCTCAATAAGTTATATACAATAAGCTTATTACATTTAAGGATCATTACAATGCATAGGCTATATAAAACACATATCTGGTAATAGAGGATGGGAAGCAGGTTTGAAACCACAGTCTTACCGTCTGCTGTTTTTGTAACTCCATTTAAGGTGTGATTAAATCATTTACACTTTGTAATGTGCCTGATGAAGGGATTGCTATCCCTCTTTACCATAATTTTGACTTGTGCTTTTTTTTGTTTATTTTCAATCTGTGGTTTCTTTTAAGTTAGCTATAAACCACTTATCCAGTAAATGAAGGTTAATTTACTAAACCAGACTAAATATTCTTGAAATCCATTTTACAGGGCATGTTTAAACAAAGGCAGGTTGAAATATGCTGAAATTAAATGGCTGAGTGAGGCCTGTCCACTCCTCCTTATGAGGGATATCATTCCCTCCAGAATGCAGGATGACATGATGCAGGTAACAGACTACATGAGGATGCTGATGTCAGCCACTGACTAGTGAAGCTCAATAGAGCTTAGTTTCCTCTATTGCCACATATGTATACATACCTATGTTTTTTCATCCTAAGCCCTGCACACTGTCTCATTTGTTTGTTCTACTTTGGACAGCCACTGATTTAAATTGAACACTTTTCCAAAATTATCCCCAAATGTCACCAACTGCAGAAGAAAGTAATTTGCACTCCTGGAGATTGAAGCATTAGATTTAAGATGACAGTCACTAAATTTTTCTGAAGTTTTCTCATTATATCTTTAAAAATCTTTAAAAGTAAAACAGCTTTAGCATTCATTTTCATATTGATTTTTAAGAAAAGTTATTTTTTCAATAATTAACTATTTTAAAATGTATAATATAAAATGTTTATCTTCTGGCTTTGTCTGTCTCCTGGCAAATTACTATGTCCATAGAAGTTTGCTCAGGTAGATCTCTGGTAAAAGGATCCCCCTGCCAATCCAGGAGGCACAGGAGATGCAGGTTTGATCCTTGAGCCTAGATGATTCCCTGGAGAAGGAAATGGCAACACACTCCATTATTCTTGCCTGGGAAATCCCATGGAAAGAGGAGCCTGGTGGGCTATAGTCCATGGGGTTGCAAAGAGTCAGACACAACTGAACGACTGAGCATGCATAGAAGGTTTGCAAATTTGATGAATGCAGTTTTGGAACAAAGATGAAAGAGATCTCATTCAATGTGTTCATGATAATTTGAAATCAATAGGCTCCATGATAGTGATGTTTTGAAACCTAGCTGATTACAGCAGCACCTGTGACTTTCTCAGGTACCAAGATATTTTGGAACTGAGGTCTCTCAGCAAACAAGAGAGATGAGTTTAATGGGACGAAGGTGCAGCCAGCAGGTTTATCATGTTTGTACCCATGACTTCTCAGAGAGAAGAGAGGCTCAAATACTCCATTTTAAAGTTTTATTTAGAATGTTAATAAAAATGAAGGAATGTCCTAATATGGTCATAAAATAAAGTACATTTTAAAATTGAAAAGGAAACATTCTATATTCAGGTATAGATTTCTTTATTTTATAAGTATTATAGTTTCTTAATATAAGACTGCTTTAACCTTTCTTTTTAAAAATACTCTAAGCAAGGATTTGGTTTCCAAGTCCAACAGGACCCTAGGAGGGCCTCTTAGGATACCACTAATGTTGGATCACCCTACAAACTTATACTTCCCTGGGCTACTCTACTAGGTAATGGACACATCTGACAATCACTATCAATCTCTTAAATCAGAAACAACTGTTCAAACATATTTTTAAAAAACTATTAAATCAGGGATTTTTCCCTCATTGAATAAATGAGGAACTCTTTTTTTTTTAATTCCAGTATATAAATTGCCAAAGAAAATGGTTAGTTATCATGGTATATACAATTCAAATACATCAAACACATACCAAACGTGGTCCAAGGGAGAAGGGAATAGCAAATCACCTCAGCATTCTTGCCTTGAGAACCCAATTAACAGTATGAAAAGGCAAAAATATATGACAGTGAAAGATGAACTTCCCAAGTCAGTAGATGCCCAGTATGCTCTGAAGATGACTAAAGAAATTGCTCCACAAGGAATGAAGAGGCTAAGCCAAAGTGGAACAGTTACAGATGTGTCTCGTGGTAAAAGTAGTCTGATGCTGTAAGAACAATATTGCATAGGACCTGAGATGTTAGGTCCACAAATGAAGGTAAATTGGAAGTGGTCAAATAGGAGATGGCAAGAGTGAACTAAAGAGTGAACTTAAGAATCAGTGAACTAAAATGGACTGGAAGGGGTGGATTTAATTCAGATGACCATTATATCTACTACTAATAGCAAGAATCCCTTAGAAGAAGTGGTGTAGCCCTCATAGTCAACAAAAGAGTCCAAAATGCAGTACTTGGGTGCAATCTCAAAAACACAGAATGATCTCTATTTTTTTCCAAGGCAAACCATTCAGTATTATAGTAATCCAAGCCTATGCCCCGACCACGAATGATGAAGAGCCTGAAGTTAAACAGTTCTATGAAGGCTTACAAGACCTTCTAGAAAGAACACCAAAAAATAAATAAATAAATAAATTTTCTTTTCATCATAGGGGAATGGAATCCAAAAGTAGGAAGTCAAGAGAAATCTGGGGTAACAGACAAGTTTGGTCTTAGGGTACAAAATGAGCAGGATAAGGGCTAGCAGAGTTTTACCAAGAGAATGCATTGGTCATAGCAAAACCCTCTTCCAACAACACAAGAGAAGACCCTACACATGGACATCATCGGATGGTCAATACCAAAATCAGACTGATTATTTACTTTACAGGCAAAGATGGACAATTCTATACAGTAAGCAAAAACATGACCAGGAGCTGACTGTGGCTCAAACAATGAACTCCTGATTGCAAGATTCAGACTTATATTGAAGAGAGTACTTCCCTGGTGGCTCAAACAGTAAAGCGTCTGTCTACAATGAGGGAGACCCGGGTTCGATCCCTGGGTCGGGAAGATCCCCTGGAGAAGGAAATGGCAATCCACTCCAGTACTATTGCCTGGAAAATCCCATGGACAGAGGAGCTTGGTAGGCTACAGTCCATGGGGTCACAAAGAGTCGGACATGACTGAGCGACTTCACTCACTCACTCACTTCACTCAGGGAAAACCATTAGGTCATTCAGGCTAATCAAATCCCTTATCATTACACAATGGAAGTGTGTAATAGAGTCAAGGGATTAGATATGATAGACAGAGTGCCTGAAGGACTATGGATGTAGGTTTATGCCATTATGTAGGAGGCTGTGATCAAGATCATCCCCAAGGAAAAGAAATGTAAAAAGGCAAAATGGTTGTCTGGGGAAGCCTTAAAAATAGCTGAGAGAGAAAAAAAAAAAAAGGAAGCTAAAGGTAAAAGACAAAAGGAAAGATATATCCATTTGAATGCAGAGTTCCAAAGAATAGCAAGAAGGGATAAGAAAGCTTCCCCAAGTGAATAATGCAAAGAAATAGAGAAAAAAATTAAAGTGAGAATGACTAGAGATTTCTTCATGAAAACGAGAGATACCAAAGGGACACTTTATGCAAAAATGGGCACAGTAAAGGACAGAAACAGCATGGACCTAAGAGAAGCAGAAGATATCAAGAGGGGGTGGCAAGAATACACAGAACCATTATACGAAAAAGATCTTCATGACCCAGATAACCATGATAGTGTGATCACTCATCTGAAGTCAGACATCCTAGATTGTGAAGTCAAGTGGGTCTTAGGAAGCATCACTACAAACAAAAAGATAGTGGAGGTGATGGAATTCCAGTCGAGCTATTTCAAATCTTAAAAGAGGATGGTGTGAAAGTGCTGTACTCATATGCCAGCAAATTTGGAAAAGTCAGCAGTGGCCACAAGACTGGAAAAGGTCAGTTTTCATTCTAATCAAAAAAAAGGATACTGCCAAAGAATGTTCACACTACCTCACAACTGCACTCATTTCACATGCTAGCAAAGTAATGCTAAAATTCTCCAAGATAGACTTCAACAGTATGTGAAGGCTGAACTTCCAGATGTTTAAATTGGATTTAGAAAAAGCAGAAGAACCAGAGATCAAATTGCCAACATCATTGGATAAAAGAAAAAGCAAGGGAATTCCAGAAAATCTTCTGCTTCATTGACTATGACAAAGCCTTTGATTGTATGGATAACAACAAACTGGAAAATTCTTAAAGAGATGGGAATACCAGACCACCTTACCTGCCTCCTGCAAAGCTTGTTAGCAGGTCCAGAAGTAACAGAATGAGACATGGAATAATGGTCTGGTTCCAAACTGGGAAAGCAGTACATAAAAGCTGTACATTGTCACTCTGCTTATTTAACTGATATACAGAGTACATCATGAGATTCTCTGGGCTGGATGAAGCACAAGCTGGAATCATAAGTGCCAGGAGAAATATCAGTAACCTCAGATATGCAGATGACACCACATTTATGGCAGAAAAGGAAGAGCAACTAAAGAGCTTCTTAATTAAGATGAAAGAAGAGAGTGAAAAAGTAGGCTTAAAACTCAACATTCAAAAAACCAAGATCATGGCATCCTGTCCCATCATTTCATGGCAAATAGATGGGGAAATAATGGAAACAATGACTGATTTTATTTTCTTGGGGTCCAAAATCACTGCAGATGGTATCTGCAGCCATGAAGTTAAAGGGTGCTTACTCCTTGGAAGAAAATCTGTGGCAAACCTAGACAGCATATTAAAAAGCAGAGATATTACTTTGCCAACAATTGTCTGTCTAGTCAAGGCTATGGTTTTTCCAGTAGTCATGTATGGATATAGTAGTTGAACCATGAAGAAGGCTGAATGCTGAAGAATTGATGCTTTTGAACTATGGTGTTGGAGAATACTCTTGAGAATCCCTTGGACAGCAAGGAGATCAAACCAGTCAATCCTAAAGGAAACCAATCCTGAATATTCACTGGAAGGCTTGATGCTGAAGCAGAAGCTGCAATACTTTGGCCACCTGATGCATAGTGCTGGCTTATGAGAGAAGATTCTGATGCTGGGAAAGTTTGAGGGCAGGAGGAGAAGGGGGTGACAGAGGATGAGATGGTTGGATGTCCTCACCGACTCAATGGACATGAGTATGAACAAGCTTGGGGAGATGCTGAAGGATAGACAAACCTGATGTGCTGCAGTCCAAGGGGTCACAAAAAGAGGGGACACAACCAAGAGACTGAAAGACAACAAAAAATGAACATTAATCTGTTACTTTTTCAAAGATTTATTAGATATTCCTAGAGTAGCTATAGATCCGGGCAGGCAAAGAACTTAGTTTGACAGTGTTTATGATGGATATTTCCTAGCAGTTCTCAGTAAATAAAGTTGCTAGATTTAGTATATGAAAATATAAGACATCAGTTAAATATAAACATCTGATAAAAACAAATAATTTTAGTATGTCTCATGCATTTATATGCTTATACCAAAAAAATTAGCTTGCTTATATTAATATATATATATTCAGTGCTTATCTGAAATTTAAATTTAAACAGGCATTTTTTTTTTATTTTACCTGGCAATTCTATCTTTATGCCTCAGAGGGAAGAAAAATATTGCAAACATAACATCCGTCTAAATTTCCAGTGATGGCAGTCAATACTCTTTTAGTTCAATATCTGGTCTCTTTAATAACAAATTCAGTTAAGTTCAGTTCAGTTCAGTCACTCAGTCATGTCCGACTCTTTGTACCTCATGAATTGCAGCACTCCAGGCCTCCCTGTCCATCACCAACTCCCAGAGTTCACCCAAACTCATGTCCATGGAGTCAGTGATGCCATTCAGCCATCTTATACTCTGTCATCCCCTTCTCCTCCTGCCCCCAATCCCTCCCAGCATCAGAGTCTTTTCCAATGAGTCAACTCTTCGCATGAGGCGGCCAAAGTAGTGGAGTTTCAGCTTTAGCATCATTCCTTCCAAAGAACACCCAGGACTGATCTCCTTCAGAATGGACTGGTTGGATCTCCTTGCACTCCAAGGGACTCTCAAGAGTCTTCTCCAATACTACATTTCAAAAGCATCAATTCTTCAGCACTCAGCTTTCTTCACAGTCCAACTCTCATATCTAATTAGGAACATGAGGGGATGGGAAATCTTAATAAAAATGAAAGTTTTAGGTGATAGATTGATTTTTAAGGGAAGATAAATTCATTCTAGTCATAATACCATTCTTCCTATAAGATATTGAGGTGAATACAGTTCCAGGTTACAGTTAGAGTCTGGGTTTGGGGAAACAAGTTAGGTCTACAATGAAATTTGATATTGATGTAACAATTGTTGCTGTCTAGAGATTGTCAAGACAATTTCTCTGGGAAGTTTTTCATCCTTATGAGAAGGTTATGTCCAATAAGGGCTAATAAGCAATAATAATATCTAATCATGGCTTCCCTTGTGGCTGGGTTTCCCTGATAGCTCAGCTGGTAAAGAATCTGCCTGCAATGCAAGAGACCTCGGTTCGATCCCTAGTTTGGAAAGATGCCCTGGAGAAGGGAAAGGCTACCCACTCCAGTATTCTGCCTGGAGAATTCCATGGACTGTATAGTCCATGGGACCACAAAGAGTTGGACATGACAGACCGACCTTCACTTTCACTTTCAATCAGTAATTTGGGGCTTCCCTGGTGGCTCAGCAGTAAAGGATTTGCCTGCAATGAAGGAGAACTTGATTAGAACTCTGGGTGGGGAAAAGCCTCTGGAGAAAGAAATGGCAACCCACTCTAGTATTCTTGCCTGGAGAATTCCATGGACAGAGGAGCCTGGCAGGCTATGGGGTCCATGGGGTCACAGAGTCAGACACGACTGAGTGACTAACACACGCACACTCACATTCAGTGATTTGTCTAGTAAGGGCTTTATAAATTCCAGTTCTAATAGTTTGCTTTTCCTTATCTACACACATCTTTATTTTTCTGTGTTATCTAATTCTCTACCATTATCTCTGCCAGATATCTACTTTGTTCCCTCTTCCAAATACCAATTTATTCCTCAACCTTCAAAGTTTTACTAAACTGCCTTTCCTTAATTCTCCTGGTCAGAAGCAAGTAATCATCCCTCTGGATCCCAAGAAAAATCCCACACACAGCCTATTGAATGAGAGGAACTAACTTAACTCTTGTCTGCGCAAGTCTTAATAACTTACAAAATTCTAATTAAGCAGTTCATTTTAGTAAAGATTTTGTAGTTTGGTTTAAACATGAAGAAAATGGGTTCAGTTTCCATAGATTAGTACCTGCAATACATGGGAGTAAATAAATATTTCGACATTCTATTCAAAACATCTTTGAATGTAATGGGTCATGCTCTGGAATTTGTGAGCAGTTCTTATTGCTTGTTTTGCTGGGGACTGTAATTAAGAGTGAATTTTCATTCATACTATGAATTTTAATAATTATCAATTTAAGGGAATTTGGGAAGAAACTGTGACAGATTATTGAAATTTAGCATATTTCATTGCTGAATCGTGGTGAGTTGCTTTTTTTCACATCAATGACTTCGGAAATAAAGAGTTCCAAGAAACTCAAAATTAGGGACCTCCCAGCGAATCATTTATGTTTATCACAATGTTTGTATGAACACATTTAACTGAAACTAAATGAAGAAAAATATTGAAGAGTATCTCTGAAATGTTAAAAAGAAGAGTAGGCATACAAACCCAAATCCAACATGTATGTTCAGGGAAGACAGATAAAATTGAGTTCAATTCAGTTCAGTTCGTCGCTAAGTCGTGTCCCACTGTTTGCATCCACAAGAATTGCAGCAAGCCAGGCCTCCCTGTTCATCACCATATCCCGGAGTTCACTCAGACTCACGTCCATAGAGTCAGTGATGCCATCCAGCCATCTCATCCTCTGTCGTCCCCTTCTCCTCCTGCCCTCAATACCTCCCAGCATCAGAGTCTTTTCCAATGAGTCAACTCTTCTCATGAGGTGGCCAAAGTACTGGAGTTTGAGCCTCAGCATCGTTCCTTCCAAAGAAATCCCAGGGTTGATCTCCTTCAGAATGGACTGGTTGGATCTCCTTACAGTTTAAGGGACTCTCAAGAGTCTTCTCCAACACCACAGTTCAAAAGCATCAATTCTTCAGTGCTCAGCCTTCTTCACAGTCCAACTCTCCCATCCATACATGACCACAGGAAAAACCATAGCCTTGACTAGATGGACCTTAGTCGGCAAACTAATGTCTCTCCTTTTGCATATACTATCTAGGTTGGTCATAACTTTTCTTCCAAGGAGTAAGCGTCTTTTAATTTCATGGCTGCAATCACCATCTGCAGTGATTTGGAGCCCCCCAAAATGAAGTCTGACACTGTTTCCAATATTTCCCCATCTATTTCCCATGAAGTGATGGGACCGGATGCCATGATCTTCATTTTCTGAATGTCGAGCTTTAAGCCAACTTTTTTGCTCTCCTCTTTCACTTTCAACAAGAGGCTTTTTAGCTCCCCTTCACTTTCTGCCATAAGGGTGGTGTCATCTGCATATCTGAGGTTATTGATATTTCTCCCGGGAATCTTGATTCTAGATTGTGTTTCTTCCAGTCCAGCGTTTCTCATGATGTACTCTGCATATAAGTTAAATAAGCAGGGTGACAATATACAGCCTTGACGTACTCCTTTTCCTATTTGGAACCAGTCTGTTGTTCCATGCCCAGTTTTAACTGTTGCTTCCTGACCTGCATACAGATTTCTGAAGAGGCAGGTCAAATGGTCTGGTATTCCCATCTCTTTCAGAATTTTCCACTGTTTATTGTGATCCACACAGTCAAAGGCTTTGGCATAGTCAATAAAGCAGAAAGAGATGTTTTTCTGGAACTCTCTCGCGTTTTCCATGATCCAGCGGATGTTGGCAATTTGATCCCTGGTTCCTCTGCCTTTTCTAAAACCAGCTTGAACATCAGGGAGTTCACGATTCACCTACCGCTGAAGCCTGGCTTGGAGAATTTTGAGCATTACTTTACTGGCATGTGAGATGAGTGCAATTGTGTGGTAGTTTGAGCATTCTTTGGCATTGCCTTTCTTTGGGATTGCAATGAAAACTGACCTTTTCCAGTCCTGTGGCCACTGCTGAGTTTCCCAAACTTGCTGGCATATTGAGTGCAGCACTTTCACAGCATCATCTTTCAGGGTTTGAAATAGCTCCACTGGAATTCCATCACCTCCACCTGCTTTGGTCATAGTGATGCTTTCTAAGGCCCGCTTGACTTCACATTCCAGGATATCTGGCTCTAGATTAGTGATCACATCATCATGATTATCTTGTTCATGAAGATCTTTTTTGTACAGTTCTTCTGTGTATTCTTGCCACCGCTTCTTAATATCTGCTGCTTCTGTTAGGTCCAGACCATTTCTGTCCTTTATCGAGCCCATCTTTGCATGAAATGTTCCCTTGGTATCTCTAATTTTCTTGACGAGATCTCTAGTCTTTCCCATTCTGTTGTTTTCCTCTGTTTGCATTGATTGCTGAAGAAGGCTTTCTTATCTCTTCTTGCTATTCTTTGGAACTCTGCATTCAGATGCTTATATCTTTCCTTTTCTCCTTTGCTTTTCACCTCTCTTCTTTCACAGCTATTTGTAAGGCCTCCCCATTCAGCCATTTTGCTTTTTTGCATTTCTTTTCCTTGGGGATGGTCCATAGTTCATCAGGCACTGTATCTATTAGATCTAGGTCCTTAAATCTATTTCTCACTTCCACTGTATAATCATAAGGGATTTGATTTAGGTCATACCTGAATGGTCTAGCGGTTTTCCCTACTTTTTTCAATTTAAGTCTGAATTTGGCAATAAGGAGTTCATGATCTGAGCCACAGTCAGCTCCCAGTTTTGTTTTTGCTGACTATATAGAGCTTCTCCATCTTTGGCTGCATAGAATATAATCAATCTGATTTTGGTGTTGACCATCTGGTGTTGTCCATGTGTAGAGTCTTCTCTTGTGTTGTTGGAAGAGGGTGTTTGCTCTGACCAGTGCATTTTCTTTGCAAAACTATGTTAGTCTTTGCCCTGCTTCATTCTGCATTCCGAGGCCAAATTTGCCTGTTACTTCAGGTGTTTCTTGACTTCCTACTTTTGCATTCCAGTCCCCTATAATGAAAAGGACATCTTTTGTGGGTATTCATTCTAAAAGGTTTTGTAGGTCTTCATAGAACTGTTCAACTTCAGCTTCTTCAGTGTTACTGGTTGGGACATAGACTTGGATAACTGTGATATTGAAAATTGAGTTAGTCCTCTGTTATGAATTTCCTGGACAAAAATCACAGGACAAAGGTTTATTGAGGTATCATGTAGAAACGAAGTCAACTTTTCTGAAGAGGTTCATAAATCTTATTGTATATAAGAGTACCTCCCCCTCCCTTTTTTTCCATCCAGAGGCTTCCTTTGTGGCTCAACTGGTAAAGAATCTGCCTGCAATGTGGGGAATCCGGGTTTGATCCCTAGATTGAGAAAATCTCCTGGAGAAAGGAATGGTAACCCACTCCAATATTCCTGCTCAGAGAATCCCATCAACAGAGGAGCCTGGTGGACTGCAGTCCATGGGGTTTCAAAGAGTTGGACATGACTGAACAACTAACACACACACATGCGTTGCAAAATGGTTGCCACAATCCTTACCTCAAATGGTTATATGTGTGTGTATGTGTTGTGTGGTGAGAAGGTTAAAGATTTACTCTCTTGACAAATATCAGTCAAGAGAGTAAATATGATACAGTATTATTAATTATAGTCACCATGCTGTATATTTGATTCTCATAACTAACTTGTCTTATCACTGAAAATGTGAACCCTTTGATCAACATTCCTAGCTTTCCCCCACCTCCAGCCTCTGGCAACTACCATTCAAATCTATTTCTATGAATTTCACAGTGTTTCTCTTGAAAGTAAAATATGCATTATTTTCTCTGGCAAAAAAATATTTTTGTAGTTGACTGTATTTATGTTTCTTAAGATATATTATTGTGATACCTCTTTGATGTATAATCAAAGAAGTTGTCTTTCTTATTGTAGAAAGGAAAACATGATTTTCAAGTATTTTTTACATCTGATCCTTCTTTTCTGAGAGCTTTTAGTTTACAGTCAGCTCTCCAAACAATCTACTTTCATCCTCTGTTGTGGATACAGAGTTACAATTCTACAAGGGTCTACTTGTGTAGACTTAAATGAAAAATTAAGTGTTCCTTGGCATTTCAGTTTAATCAAGTGCTATCTTTGTCTTCCCTTTAGGAAGACAATCAGATTACTTTCACTTCAAGGTGGTAGGCTTGCTTACACAACTTAAATGAATGCTTTATTCACTTTGTATGGGACAAAAGGATTGACTACAATAATACAGGATACCTAAGGTTATTTTGAATTCGAATTAAATATCATTAATTCTAAAGGAGATCAGTCCTGGGTGTTCTTTGGAAGGAATGATGCTAAAGCTGAAACTCCAGTACTTTAGCCACCTCATGCAAAGAATTGACTCATTGGAAAAGACTCTGATGCTGGGAGGGATTGAGGGCAGGAGGAGAAGGGGATGAGAGAGGATAAGATGGCTGGATGGCATCACCGACTCAATGGATGTGAGTCTGAGTGAACTCCGGGAGTTGGTGATGGACAGGAAGGCCTGGTGTGCTGCAATTCATGGGGTCTCAGAGTTGGACACGACTGAGTGACTGAACTGAACTGAACTGAATTCTTACATATTTAGAGTTTAGTTTTATTATGTATAGTAAAACATGCAAGTCTGTGTAATAGTTGATTTATTATATAGCTTATCTTAATTTTTTTAAGCATCTTAATTTCAAATACTTGTTACTTCTTGAATAAATTAAGTAATAACAAGCTCCCGTATCAAATATCCTCCTTGACTAATAAACCAATTGTTTGGACTTCATAGATCATGAAATTAGTCACCTTAATAATCTGTCCAAAGTAAACTTTTTCTACATTTTATTTCAGTTGAGTTCAGTTCAGTCGCTCCGTCGTATCTGACTCTTTGTACCTCATGAATTGCAGCACGTCAGGCCTCCCTGTCCATCACCAACACCCAGAGTTTACTCAAACGCATGTCCATTGAGTCAGTGATGCAATCCAGCCATCTCATCTTCTGTTTTCCCCTTCTCCTCCTGCCCACAATCTCTCCCAGCATCAGGGTCTTTTCCAATGAGTCAACTCCTCACATGAGGTGGCCAAAGTTAGGATTACTCATTAACTGAGAATTATTGATCTCAAATTATTAGCAAATGAAGATGTATTGCACAGAACTACATAATAAAGGAAGAAGCATACTGTTTTCATGTAATTCAAATGGAGATATCAAATGCACATCCTCTGACTATTACCTGCCTGGTTTCATAAGGCCACATACATATTTTTTAACATAACTGACCAAATTTAAAATGTGTTTTTCATGTCAATTCAATCTATTTGCCTTTCACTTTTCTATGCATTTTACTGTGAGTCCTCTAGAGGACAAAGACTATGTTTAAAATTTTCTGATGAACCCCACATACCACCATTGGCAAGAAAGAACTCACTGAATGCAGTTTTGATACTGAGAAAGATAGTATGTTAGGTTTGCACGTGTGCTAATTCACTTCAGTCGTGCCTGATTCTTTGTGACCCTATGGACTGTGGCTCTCCAGGCTCCTCTGTCCATGGGATTCACCAGGCAAGCAGCTGGAGTGGATTATCACACTCTTCTCCTGGGGTTATTCCTGACCCAGGGATCAAACCCAAATCTGTTACGTCTCCTGCATTGGAGGGTGGGTTCTTTGCTTTTAGTACCACCAGGGAAGCCCAGTATTAGGCATAACACCAATCAAATACTAATCCCATTATTATGCTCTACTTAAACAAACATTTCCCTAATTAGATCTTTCACTCAACACCTCCATTTGTGCTATACCATGTAAAAAATAATGTTGATTTGTACTGACTCTTCAAATATGATCAGAGATGATAACTTTATCATAATGTATAAAGGGAAGAAAGGTACTCTGTTTCTCATGTATGAAAGCCCATGATTTACATTTCATTGACTTAAAAAAAAATTCAAGCAATCTTAATTTTCCTCTGACCTATGATGAGAAAGGCAACATCACTAGACTGACAATTTCTTTTAATTCATCTCATTTTGCTTCTCTGAAACATTGTGTAAATGTGACAGCAATTAGGAAGAAATGTGCACTTCAGATCCTTTGTCATGTAAATTAATTAATTGAAATAATGTTTCCCTTCTTCAGTATGCAAAACATTATTCATAATATGCCAATAAACAAAACCAAGCTAAACAAAAAACTTGATACTAGGCAGAAAAGCAACATCTCTGTTCCATTTTGTCTATATCATAAATATATTTGGACAATGACAAGAATAATAGAAAATGAGATTGTTTTGAATGATGAAGCTTTTCAAATGGAAAATGTGATACATCTGAGTGACAATAGTCATTGACCATAGTCAGTTTCTTTGGAGCCACAGAAATTTTGAATATAATCAAGAAATTTAGAAAAATTTTATATACATGATTGAAAAATAGTTGTTATTTTTTCCCTTTTATTATTGTACTTTTACCACATAGAAATTCTGTTTAGCCAGAAAATTGACTGCTAAACAGTCTGAGGTGGTATACATTGGACTTTAGGCTCAGTAATTAAGTTGGGCTAAAAATTCCTAGAATAAGACCAATATTTGAGTATGTGATTTTTTAGTTTTAAGATTTTTCTAATATTCAAAGGCCATCTTGGGGGATTTCATTATTTTGCAAGATGCCTATTTTCAATATTATTTCCACTAATCTTTTTACATGATGACTGAGATCCAGCTTGAAATTTTGATCATGGACAATATATAAAATAACAAGAGGTACCTGACTTTAACAGTATAAAATTTGGACAAGGCATTATATTAACTCACCTAAATCATGAAGTGAATAATAAATATAGCTACAATTGTTGTGTAATATAGAATAACCATTGGTTTCATATTATTTAATTGTTTCAGTGTTTTCTTATCTTGACAGTAGACTTTCATAATGCTTTTTAGTAGATAAACTCCTGGAAAATGCTCTATTATTTCAGGATTTTTCTATTACCCTTAGTTTGTCACATAGAAATTATATGGGGAGACTCTTCAACAGAAGCAACATATAATATGTAATGTGTTTTTGTTTGGTGATGAATTCTGGGATCAAAGAAAATAAGAGATGAATGGCTCTGAGGCTAATCTTCACCTGTTCTGGAACTGCAGGCTCTCGGGTCAAGGTTTCATTTCTCAACCTACTGTATAAACACATTCATAAGAGTCTACGTGCAACTTGTCTAAGCAAATCTATTGGGCAGTTCTTGTTACTGGGATTTAGCATTATCAAAGGTTATGAAGCATCTTTATAGTGAATTCCCTAAAGAATACCTGCTATTTCCACCTGGCTACTCAGGATCCTTAGTTAAGCCTGCATAAATCAAGCTATCATGGGTCTAGAATATGATTGGGAAATAGGACATGATACCTCGATTCAAGCGTGTAATACCTTCCCAGGTTTTTCTGCTTCTCTAGAGATTGTTTCTTTAGTTACGGTGACCTTGTTGCTTTTAAGCTATTGTTTAAAGCTTTAAACATTTCTTTCAGATTGTGAATTGAATTTTAAGAAACTACTTAAATTAGGGTTTTCTCAGGTTATATACCTCATAGTGGGATTGCTGGGTCATATGGTAGATTTATTCCTAGTTTTTAGACAGTAGAGAGTCTGCCTGCAGTGCAGGAGACGCCGGTTCAATCCCTGGGTCAGGAAGATCCCCTGGAGAAGGAAATGACAACCCACTCCTGTAATCTTGCCTGGAAAATCCCATGGATGGAGTAGCCTGGCAGGCTATAGTCCATGGGATCGCAAAGAGTCTGACACGACTGAGCGACTTCACTTCCTTCCATACTATTCTCCCTACTGGTTGTATCAATTTACAACCCCAAAAGTGCAGGAGGGTTTCCTTTTCTCCGCAAATTCTCCAAAATTTATTGTTTGTAAATTTTTTGATGGTGGCTATTCTGGCTGGCATGAGGTGATGTCTCAATGTAATTTTGATTTGCATTGCATTTCTCTAATAGTTAGCTATGTTGAACATCTTTTTGTGTGTTTGTTTACCATCTGTACGTCTTCTTTGGCGAAATGTCTGCTTAGGTCTCCTGCCCAAGACACGTGGGGTACCCCAGTGTTCATTGCAACACTATATGCAATAGCCAGGATGTGTAAGAAACCTAGATGTCCATCAACAGATGAACAGATGATGTGGTACATGTATACAATGGAATATTACTCAGTTATAGAAAGGAAGGAATTTGAGTCAGTTGAACTGAGGAAGATGAATGTAGAGCCTGTTATACAGAGTGAAGTAAGTCAGAAAAAGAAAATCAAATATTGCATATTAAAGCATATATATGGAATCTAGAAAAATAATACTGATGAACCTATTTGCAAGACAGGAAGAGACAGACATAGAGAACAGATGTGTGGATGCAGCAAAGGAAGGAGAGGGTGGGAGGAATTGAGAGAGCAGCACTGATATATATATATATACTACCATGTATAAATTAGATAAAGAGGCAAACTGCTATATAGCATAGGGGGTTCAACCTGGAGGGTGTGACAACCTAGAGGGGTGGGATGGATTGGGTGAGAGGTAGGTTCAAGAGGGAGGGGATGTATGCAAACTTATGGCTGATTCGTGCCGGGGTCCAGCCCCGGTGGATCCAGGGAATTCGAAGGGTGGACGGCGTTGGCGTGGAAAAACTTGTTTATTTATTAATATAAGATTAGATTAAGAAACTGTAGCGTAGTAGGAAGATTAAGTGGAGGAAGAGGGCTGAATAGCTTGGTTTACGCGGAAGGCCAATAAAATTCCAGACAAGGAATTTGCACCATCTACTTTGGGCCACCGGCGCCCGCTTGAATATCTAAGGGTGCCTCGCCTTAAGCTCCCTTTCGTGCGGGTCTTAACAGCCAGGACAAGTAAGTAGACCTGGCGAGCCTCCGCGCCCCAGGTGGAGATTCAGCCTAAAGTTAAAGTAAAAAGCAGAGAGAGGGAAAGGGAGAGAAGAAGAAAGAGAGAGAAAGACACGGGGGGAGCCAGAGTCCCAAGAAACCAGGCCGAGAGACTAGTTCGAGAAACTGGCCCGAGAAACTGGCCCGAGAAACTGGCCCCCATCCTTTATTGTTCAGAAGGCCTTTTATACTTTTGATAAAACACGGAGATCAATGGGTAACACAAAATTATGTATGGTTCGCACCCCAGATTCTTTCCGTATATCATTTTGTATACAAAAGGTCTCAGGTGATTTACATTATCTTCTGGCCAAGAGGCTTTTTAACACTTTTTGGCTCTCTTCCTTAATGAATGTTAATTTTGTTTCCCCTGAAGTGTTTTTCTTTAATCTGCATCTCCTTAAAGCATTAAAGTTACATCTCTATAGAACAAAGGTGCAGTGGGTTATAACAAAGAAGGTACTTAACTCAAAGATCTAATGTTGCTAATACCAGGTCTACTACTTATTTTTCTATATACCAACTATACCTAAAAATAAAGGATATGAAAATTTGGCAGCAAGCATTGACCCAAAAAATGAAACTTTTAATCAGTCCTATTCTAAAGATTTTGACTCCTCAGAAGCCCCTACATTCCTAGGATGTTTTAAGCTTCCTGTGCCTCCTGCGGTCAGGAGGCCTCAAACAATCACATGCGCAGCTGTACGAGTCCTGCAGGCAGGCTAGAAAGCCATCAGAGGGTTTTTTGGATTGAAACACTCTTTCAAATGCAGAAGACTAAAGCCCTGAATTGACTTTTTCCAGAAAATGTCAGAAGAGTGGAAAAGCAGGGCACAAAAGCCGGCAGATTTTTGTTGGGGTACATGCTTAGGAATTTCCAGAGGGGTCCCTGAAGTCTGAGCACGCCTTGCGTATGTCAGCTTCCTTCCTCATGACCTTGTCACGGGCGGGATTCCTCACACTGGCTCCCGGCGGATTCGTATTGTTGTATAGCAGGAACTAACACAACGTTGTACGGCAATTAACCTCCAATTTAAAAAAAAAAAAACTATTTAGCACGTTGCAGAGGATCTAGTAAATGTTAGTGATAAATGTGCATTCAGGCATCTCGCAACAGGAGAAAGTGTCATAGCACAGCTTTCTCTCTATTTCCTATTCTGGAAAAAAATATGTTCTTAGGGTGACTATCCCTTGCTTTTCACCACACAGGCAATCTCTTAAGGGATACTAAGTTTACCAAAGTCCCTATTTATTGTGGCAAAAAACAGTTTCCTGTTTTTTTCAGTTTAATATATCTCCCCCCACAATGGAAAATGATACATTTTAAATGTCAAATGTATGTTCAGATGGATCTTCACAGATGTTACTTTAAAAATTAGTATTCATGCATCCATATCTAACTCTCATGGGATCAGATTCAATTACACACTTGTTTATGTATATACATGCATGTTCTTTTCTCTTTTGTGAAATTAGTGACATTAGAACACTGCAAAAGTGCACATTAAAATATTTTCTTCAAATATGGTTTATTTATAATGTTTTATTAATTTCAGCTGTACAGAAAAGTGATTCAGTTATATACACACATGCATATTTTTTCTTCATATCATTTTCCATTATGGTTTTTCATAGAATATTGAATATAGTTTGTATAACCATTATGGTTTTTCATAGAATATTGAATATAGTTTGTATAACCCTATATGTAGTGCTATACAGTAGGACCATGCTGTTCTTTTTGTTTTATATATAATAGTTATATTTTTTGTGCTTTCAAATAAAATTTGTTTTTTTCCCCTTTTAGCATCAACTGTTGAATAGTTTTCTCTATTTTATATCCTCTGGTTTCCTGCCAATGTCATGTTTGTCATTAGTTTGCAGTTTTTGTCATATCCTCACAAAATGACCTTCCTGTATGATTTTAATTCTAACTTACATTTTTATGGAATTCTTATACATTATGTATGTGGACAGTATTAAAAGGGTTCAACATTGAAAAATGGTTTTTTTACTTTTCATTAGCATATGGAAAATATTTTCTTTGACAACCTGTGTTTCTTTTACTTACTTAATATTCGTCTAACAGTACTGAACATCTGCTTTGTGCTGTGACCTGGTTTTTATCCTGAAGATATAGGAGAGTCATTTGAAAAGATCCTCACCCATTTCTCAGAGTACCCTCAGTGTAGATAGAGAGGCAGACAGTAAACAAATAGTAACACAACACCAAAATTTTTCTGATAGTGGAGTAAATAAACTACCAAGCTCTCATAGACAGTGAATATAAGGAATCAAGCAAGATTGCAAGATTCCTGATGAAATAGTCTAATGCAGACTGATGTCAAAATTATGAGAGCTAAGAAGCGAAATCACAGGGAGAGGAAAACAGAAAAGGGACCAAAAGAGACATAAAGATCAGCTTCTCAGAAGAAATTCAAGATTAATTTATTGAAAGCTAATAATATATTTCATGACTTTGAGTTTTGTATATTGGTTTATAATCAGTTGAACTGTGATGTCTAAAGCTCCAATATTACTGAATATTTAAGGACAAAGATTTATGGGAAACCTATATGGGGTCGTAAAGAGTCACACACGACTGAGTGACTGAACTGAACTGAACTGATATGCAGGTCAAGAAGCAATAGAACTGGAAATAGAACAACAGACTGGTTCCAAATTGGGGAAGGAGTATGTCAATGCTGTATATTGTCACCCTGCTTATTTAATTTATATTTAGAGTATATCATGCAAAATGCTGGACTGGTTGAAGCACAAACTGGAATCAAGATTGCTGGGAGAAATATCCTCAATATGCAGAAATTACCTCAGATATACAGAAGACCTTATAGCAGAAAGCAAAGAAGAATTAAAGAGCCTTTTGATGAAAGTAAAAGAGGAGAGCGAAAAGGCTGGCTTAAAACTCAACATTCAAAAAAAAAGAAAATAAAATCATGGCATCTGATCCCATCACTTCATGGCAAATAGATGAGGAAACAATGGAAACAGTTACAGACTATATTTTCTTGCTTTCCAAAAGCACTGCTAATGGTGACTGCAGCCATGAAATTAAAAGATGCTTGCTCCTTCTAAGAAAATCTATGACACTTAGCATATTAAAAAGTAGGGACATTACTTTGTCTAAAAATGTCCATAATCTATGGTTTTTCTAGTAGTCATGTACAGGTACGAAAACTGGACAATAAAAAAGGCTGAGCATGAAAAACAGATGCCTTCAAACTGTGGTGCTGGAGGAGACTCTTGAGAACTCTTGGAAAGCAAGGAGATCAAACCAGTCAATCCTAAGGAAATCCACCCTGAATACTCATTGCAAGGACTGATGCTGAAGCTGAAGCTCCAATACTTTGGCCACCTGATGCCAAGAGCTGACTCACTGGAAAAGACCCTGGTACAGGGAAAGGTTTGAAGGCAGGGGGAGAAAGGGACAACAGAGGATTAGATGGTTGGATGGCATCACCGACTCAATGGTCATGAGTTTGAGTCAACTCCAGGAGCTGGTGAAGGACAAGGAAGCCTGGTGTGCCACAGTCCATACGGTCACAAAGGGTTGGACACAACTTAGTGACTGAACAACAAGAACAATTTCTGGGAATGGCAAAGAGTGGTTTGTGGCCAATAAGTGTACTATAAAAACAAAAATATTAGTAGTCAGTATCTGAGTTATTAGTCAAGTCAACTGTCCAAGATAAAAATAAGACTGAGTATACAATAGCATCCTAGTGACATTTTTAACATTGAATTGTAATTCTCACTAAGTAGTACACAATAATTTTAATGTCAAAAGTAAGTAAATTCAACTATATTATGGGGTTTCCCTGATAGCTCAGCCTGTAAAGAATTCATCTGCAATGCAAAAGACCCCAGTTTGATTCCTGGGTCAGGCAGACCTGCTGGAGAAGGGATAAGCTACCCACTCCAATATTACTGGGCTTCCCGGGTGGTTCAGCTGATAAAGAATCAACCTACAGTGCTTGAGACCTGAGTTCAATCCCTGGGTTGGAAAGATCCCCTGGAGAGGGTAAAGGTTACCCAGTTCAGTATGCCAGCCTGGAGAGTTCCATGGGCTATACAATCAGGAAGAGTCAGACACAACTGAGCTACTTTCACTTATGGATGTTGTGCATTCAATTAATCTCATATAAGAAAGGAAATTCACAAAGAGACTTTCATATGTTTAGTATTAATAATTTTTTGCTTCAAAATCTTACACTTACCATGATTATTACTAATTATTTAAAAACTTGAGATCAAGATGGCAAGTTTAAACAATAAACTGTTAGAACCATATGGCCTTTCCTCTCTCATTTTGTATAAGTATCGAGATTGCCAGGAGAAATATCAATAACCTCAGATATGCAGATGACACCACCCTTATGGTAGAAAGTGAAGAGGACCTAAAAAGCCTCTTAAGGAAAGTGAAAGAAGAGAGTGAAAAATTTGGCTTAAAGTTAAACATTCAGAAAACTAAGATTATGGCATCTGGTCCCATCACTTCATGGGAAATAGATGAGGAAACAGTGGAAACAGTGTCAGACTTTATTTTTGGGGGCTCCAAAATCACTGCAGATGGTGATTGCAGCCATGAAATTAAAAGATGCTTACTCCTTGGAAGGAAAGTTATGACCAACCTAGATAGCATATTCAAAAGCAGAGACATTACTTTGCCAACAAATGTCTGTCTAGTCAAGGCTATGGTTTTTCCTGTGGTCATGTATGGATGTGAGAGTTGGACTGTGAAGAAAGCTGAGTGCTGAAGAATTGATGCTTTTGACCTGTGGTGTTGGAGAAGACTCTTGAGAGTCTCTTGGATTGCAAGAAAATCCAAGCAGTCCATTCTAAAGGAGATCAGTCCTGGGTGTTCTTTCGAAGGACTGTTGCTAAAGCTGAAACTCCAATACTTTGACCACCTCATGCAAAGAGTTGACTCATTGGAAAAGACTCTGATGCTGGGAGGGATTGGGGACAGGAGGAGAAGGGAACGACAGAGGATGAGATGGTTGGATGGCATCACTGACTCGATGGACATGAGTTTGAGTGAACTCCAAGAGTTGGTGATGGACAGGGAGGCCTGGTGTGCTGCAGTTCCTGGGGTCACAAAGAGTCGGACACGACTGAGTGACTGAACTGAACTGAACTGAACAATTGGAAAGTGAGTTAAAGTAAAAATGTTAGTCTTTGCGACCCCATGGAGAGTCAAGATGTAAAGGGAAGAGGGAGATTCTTTTTGAGTGAACACTAAGTTTACAGATTCTTGGTATATACTTGCAACTAAAAATCTATTTTTCTGAATGTATCTTTATAACTTGCCAAAGAAGCCTGAATGTTCTACAAAGATATATTTGGAATGTCAGGTTAAAATGTAAGCATGTAGAGAACTAAAAAATAACTGACAATATAATATTTTCTGATATTCAAATGCTATCAAATGCTCAGTGTTATACTAGGTAAAATATATGCTAGAAACATCAGAAAACATTAAATTATATCTTCAGCTATCTTCTAGTTCCCTAAATGTTAACATAAAGAGGGAAACATGTAACTCTTCTAGTGTCGATTTTAAACAATTGAGTAGAAATTTCAGCTTAACAGCTGAAATATAGGAAAGGGGATAAATAAAGGTTCACAGTCCCATTGTGTGGATAAAACAAGAGAAGTTGTTTATGGATTTCTTTTAATCTTAAAGGTTTTGAAAAATATAGGGGGAAGACTACATTTTCATAAGTGATAAAATGTCCCTGAAATAAACCTAAAAATCTAGGCATGTATATACTTATATTCTCATACCTTCATATGTGAACCATGCAGAATTTCATTTACATTAGATGATGAATTTGGTTTAAAGGGGGACAATGAAAAGTATTTGAAATATCTGATGTGCAGTGTCCAGGACACTCTGCTTGTTACAAAAGCATATGCTTTTCAGAAACTTCAGTTGAATAGTGAGTAACACAATTAACTTGGAATCAGCTCAGAGACGAAGAGAATTAAAAAAGAAACTCATCTTATTTTTAGACCTCACGAGGATAAATACTATATATTTTAAAACTTTAAGGGAAACATCTAGAAATTTCTATGACTTTCACATGTGAGACATAACTCTCTGGGATGAATCACAAATTTATTACAATCAGAAAAATTCACATTGGCAATGCTTTTTTCTTGATTATACTTAGAATACTCTAAGTATAAAGTCAATGATTTGCTAAATTTTGTATGATTAAGAAGATAAACATATCTTTTAAATGTGTTCTCAAAGCAACTCAAGGAACTCAAGGTTCCTGTTTTTTGTTTTTCCTATATATATGATCAAACTTTCAAGTCTTTGGTAAACAGAATTCTTGAGCAAGTGTGCATGTTTGATGCATACAGCAAAACGTATCCTTCAAAGGTATTACACTAAATATTACAAATTTCACTCTTTCACTAAATTCCCTCATTTCTAGAGGGATGAGGCTAGAAGTTGGCCTGTTTTAAAACCATGGTGATTATTTTGTTTGGAATTTTGAGTAAAATCAATTTCAGTTCTGTTCAGTCACTCACTTGTGTCCAATTCTTTGTGACCCCATGGAAAGCAGCATGCCAGTCTTCCCCATTCATTACCAACTCCCAAAACTTGCTCTAACTCATGTGCATCTAGTTGGTGATGCCATTCAGCCATCTCATCCTCTGGCATCCCCTTCTGCTCATGCCTTCAGTCTTGCCCAGAATCAGGGTCTTTTCCACTGAGTTAGTTCTTCACATCAGGTGGCCAAAGTATTGGAGCTTCAGCTTCAGCATCAGTCCTTCCAATGAATATTCAGGACTGATTTCCTTTAGGACGGACTGGATTGACCTCCCTGCAGTCCAAAAAACACTCAAGAGTCTTCTCCAACACCACAGCTCAAAATCATCAGTTCTTCAGTGTTCAGCTTTCTGAGTGTCCAACTCTCACATCCATACATGACTACTGGGAAAACCATAGCTTTGACTAGTTCGACCTTCATTGGTAAAGTAATGTCTCAACTTTTTAATATGCTGTCTAGGTTTGTCTTGGCTTTTCTTCCAAGGAGTAACCATCTTTTAATTTCTTGGCTGCAGTCACCATTTGCAGTGATTTTGGAGGCTGAGAAAATAAAATCTCTCACTGTTTCCATCATTTCCCCATCTATTTGCCATGAAGCAATGGGACCAGATGCCATGATCTTAGCTTTTTCAATATTGAGTTTTAAGTCAGATTTTTCACTCTCCTCTTTCACTTTCATCAGGAGGCTCTTTAGTTTCTTTTCACCTTCTGCTATAAGGGTAGTGTCATCTGTGTATCTGAGTTTATTGATATTTCTCCTGGAAACCTTGATTCCAGTTTGTGCTTCATCTACCTGGCATTTTGCATGATATATTCTGCATATAAGTTAAATAAACAGGGTGACAAAAATCAATTTGATGACTTTTGAATAATAGCCAAGTTATACAAACTCTTCTGCCAGGATCTTGTAGTTATTTATTTCTCCTTAGAATGTGAAAATGACTTCATCAAGTATTCAAATTTATCTACAACTTTTCTCTGTAATAAGCATATGAACCATGTAATGATGCTAACTGAAACTCCAGTAGTTTGGCCACATCATGAGAAGAGTTGACTCATTGGAAAAGACTCTAAGGCTGGGAGGGATTGGGGGCAGGAGGAAAAGGGGATAACAAAGGATGAGATGGCTGGATGGCATCACCGATTCGATGGATGTGAGTTTGAGTGAACTCCGGAAGATGGTGATGGACAGGGAGGCCTGGCGTGCTGTTATTCATGGGTCTCAAAGAGTCGGACACAACTGAGCTACTGAACTGAACTGAATTTAGAATAATTTGTTGGACTAATTAAACATTAGTCTTTAAAAATGTATACTTTTCTACTGCCTACTGATTAGAACTGTATGATAAAATAAAGTATAGTTTTCATGGACCTAAAACAATAGAACACATATTTATTTTTTAAAGAAATTGCTAAATTTTATATGTTTAAGATTTATGGGAAACTGAGACCTAATACAAAGAGTTCTCATATAACTTGTATGCAATTTCTGCTATTATTATCCTACATCAGAATGGTATATTTGTTATAATTAATGAGTCTATAATACTACATTAAAATTAGCTAAAGTCTGTCCTTTATTGGGATTCCCTTTATTCCTAACCCATACCTTCATTTCTCTGGCATCCCATTTAAGATACATTTATTCTTTATGTTTCCTTAGGTTTCTCTTGGCTATGACAGTTTCCTAGCCTTGCTTGCTTCATGCCTTTGACAAGTTTGAGCTTAGGGGAAACAGTGAAAACAGTGACAAAATGTATTTGGGGGGCTCCAAAATAACTGCCATGATATTAAAAGATGCTTGCTTCTTGGAAAAAGCTATGATCAACCTCGACAGCATATTAAAAAGCAGAAACATTACTTTGCCAACAAAGGTTCATCTAGTCAAAGCTATGTTTTTGTTTTTGTTTTTCCAGTAGTCATGTATGGATATGAAAATTGGACTATAAAGAAAGATGAGCAGCAAAGAACTGATGTTTTTGAACTGTGGTATTGGAGAAGACTCTTGAGAGTTCCTTGGACAGCAAGCGGATGCAAGCAGTCCATCGTAAAGGAAATCAGTCTTGAATTTTCATTGGAAGCACTGATCCTGAAGCTGAAACTCCAATGCTTTGGCCACCTGATGTGAAGAACTGACTCATTTGAAAAGACCCTGATGCTGGGAAAGATTGAAGGTGGGAGGAGACGGGAACAAAAGAGGATGAGATGGTTGGATGGCATCACCGACTCATGGACCTGAGTTTGAGTAAGTTCTTATAGTTGATGATGGACAGAAAAGCCTGGCATCTGCAGTCCATGGGGTCACAAAGAGTGAGACACCACTGAGCTACTGAACTGAATTGAACTGAGCTGAGTACCAATATTCAGTTCAATTCAGTTCAGTTGCTGAGTCTTGTTCGACTATTTGTGATCCCATGAATTGCAACACGCCAGGCCTCCCTGTCCGTCACCAACTCCCAGAGTTCACACAAACTCATGTCCATCAAGTCCGTGATACAATCCAGCCATCTCATCCTCTGTTGTCCCTTTCTCCTCCCACTTCCAATCCCTCCCAGCATCAAAGTCTTTTCAAATGAGTCCACTCTTTGCATGAGGTGGCCAAAATATTGGAGCTTTAGCATCAGTTCTTTCAAAGAACACCCAGTACTGATCTCCTTTAGGATGGACTGCTTGGATCTTCTTGCAATCCAAGGGACTCTCAAGAGTCTTCTCCAACACCACAATTCAAAAACATCAATTCTTTGGCTTTTAGCTTTCTTCACAGTTCAACTCTCACATCCATACATGACCACTGGAAAAACAATAGCCTTGACTAGACAGAACTTTGTTGGCAAAGTAATGTCTCTGCTTTTGAATATGCTATCTAGGTTGCTCATAACTTTCCTTCCAAGGAGTAAGCGTTTTTAAATTTCATGGCTGCAGTCACCATCTGCAGTGATTTTGGAGACCAAAAACATAAAGTCTGATACTGTTTCCACTGTTTCCCCATCTATTTCCCATGAAGTATTGGGACCAGATGCCATGAACTTAGTTTTCTGAAGATCTTTAAGCCAACTTTTTCACTCTCCTCTTTCACTATCATCAAGAGGCTTTTTAGTCCCTCTTCATTTTCTACCATAAGGGTGATGTCATCTGCATATCTGAGATTATTGATATTTCTCCTGGCAATCTTGATTCCAGCTTGTGCTCATCCAGCCCAGCATTTCTCATGATGTACTGTGCATAGAAGTTAAATAAGCAGGGTGACAATATACAGCCTTGATGTACTACTTTTCCTAATTTGGAACCAGTCTGTTATTCCATGTCCAGTTCTAACTGTTGCTTCCTGACCTGTGTATAGATTTCTCAAGAGGTAGGTCAGGTGGTCTGGTATTCCCATCTCCTTTAGAATTTTCCACAGTTTATTGTGATCCATGCAGTCAAAGGCTTTGGCATAATCAATAAAGCAGAAAAAGATGTTTTTCCTGGAACTCTCTAGCTTTTTCGATAATCCAGTGGATGTTGGCAATTTGATCTCTGGCTCCTCTGCCTTTTCTAAAACCAGCTTGAACATCTGGAATTTCACAGTTCATGTAATGCTGAAGCCTGGCTTGGAGAAGTTTGAACATTACTTTACTAGCATGTGAGATGAGTGCAATTGTGCGGTAGTTTGAGCATTCTTTGTCATTGCCTTTCCTTGGGACTGTAACGAAAATTGATCTTTTCCAGTCCTTTGGCCACTGTTGAGTTTTCCAAATTTGCTGGCATATTGAGTGTAGCACTTTCACAGCATCACCTTTCAGGATTTGAAACAGCTCAACTGGAATTCTGTCACCTCCACTAGCTTTGTTCATGGTGATGCTTTCTAAGGCCCACTTGACTTCACTTTCCAGAATATCTGGCTCTAGGTGAGTGATCACACCATCTTGATTATCTTGGTCATGAAGATCGTTTTTGTACAGTTCTTCTGTGTATTCCTGCAATCTCTTCTTAATATCTTCCGCTTCTGTTAGGTCCATACCATTTCTGTCCTTTAGCAAGCCCATCTTTGCATGAAATGTTCCCTTGGTATCTCTAAATTTCTTGAAGAGATCTCTAGCCTTTCCCATTCTGTTGTTTTCCTCTATTTCTTTGCATAGATTGCTGAGGAAGGCTTTCTTATATCTTTTTGCTATTAGGAACTCTGCAGATGCCTATATCTTTCCTTTTCTCCTTTGCTTTTTGCTTCTCTTCTTTTCACAGCTATTTGTAAGGCCTCCCCAGACACCCATTTTGCGTTTGTGCATTTCTTTTCCATGGGGATAGTCTTGATCCCTGTCTCCTGTATAATGTCACAAACTTCATCTATAGTTCATCAGGCAGTCTATCTATCATATCTAATCCCTTAACTCTATTTCTCACTTCCACTCTATGGTCATAAGGGATTTGATTTACGTCATACCTGAATGGGCTAGTCTTTTTCCCTACTTTCTTCAATTTAAGAGTGAATTGGCAATAAGGAGTTCATGATCTGAGCCACAGTCAGCTCCTGGTCTTGTTTTTTGCTGACTGTATAGAGCTTCTCCATATTTGGCTACAAAGAATATAATCAGTCTGATTTCAGTGTTGACCATCTGGTGATGTCCATGTGTAGAGTCTTCTCTTGTGTTGTTGGAAGAGGGTGTTTGCTATGACCAGTGCGTTGTCTTGCCAAAACTCTATTAGCCTTTGCCCTGCTTCATTCTGTACTCCAAGGCCAAATTTGCCTGGTACTCCAGGTGTTTCTTGACTTCCTACTTTTGCATTCCAGTCTCCTATAATGAAAAGAACATCTTTTTTGGGGTTAATTCTAAAAAGTCTTGTAGGTCTTCATAGAACCATTCAACTTCAGGTTCTTTAGCATTACTGGTTGGGTCATAGGCTTGGATTACTCTGATATTGAATGAGTTGCCTTTGAAACGAACAGAAATCATTCTGTTGTTTTTGAGGTTACATCCAAGTACTGCATTTAGGACTCTTTTGTTGACCATGATGGCTACTCCATTTCTTCTAAGGGATCCCTGCCCACAGTAGCAGATTTAATGGTCATCTGAGTTAAATTCACCGATTCAAGTACCAATATTAGAAACCCAAATCTGGGCACCAGGAACATTCATTGCTACTGACCTGCCTCTCAAATGATAGAAGCAAGGAGGTATATGTACATGTTCTAATCCGTATATATTCACATTTATAATTCTTTCTGTATGCAGTTGAAAGGTTGTTGCTGAGCCACGAAAGATACCGGGATTTTTGGCCTCTGGAGAAGAATTCAATCCAAGGCCAGCGACAAGGCTTGATTTCTCAGAGCTTTTGTCTAGTAAAGTTTTATTAAAGTATGGAGGAGATAGAGAAAGCTTCTGACATAGACATTCGAAATGGAGCAGAAAGAATACCCTCCTTCTAGTCTTTACCTGGATGTTATACAGCTACTAGCAGTCTGCTAATAAAAGAAAGGAAATGTCTCAAAACTCAGGCACCAGGCCCCTCTCTCACAAGATGCATTTTGAGATAATCCTGGCACCACGTGAGTCATCCCTGGCCATAAAATGATTGATTGAATCTTGTAGAAGGGCATATTACCATACAAATAGTTCTGTTTCCATGGATTAGGAGAACAATGTATGAGGATAACATACTGGTTTGTCAAGTCAGTTCTGAGCCTTTAGGTGGACTTGAAGACAGAATCTGGGGTAAATGCATAGTACATTAACATAGCTTAAGAAAAACATTTCCATAAGAAAAAATGCATTGGTTAGCTCAAGATTTGAGAAAAGCTAAGTTCAGGTGGAACCAGGTGTCATTATGGCAACACAGTATTTTAAGAGAAACCTCTTTTTAAATTTGTATAGTGAAGGAAAAGAATGTCGCTAGTTTGTTTCCTCCTGCTGCTTAAGAGAGAGATTAAAAAAAAAAAAAAAAAAAGTCTGACACCTGCAGCCTATTTCCTCCGTTTGGAGACCCCTCGCCTTCCTGCCTGTTACCCTCTCACATTTAAGGTTAACAAGGGGCTTCCCAGGTGGCACTAGTAGTAAAGAATCCACCTGCCCATTCAGGAAATATGAGACATGGGTTCTATTTTTGGGTCAGGAAGATTCCCTGGAGGAGGGCATGGCAACCCACTCCAGTAGTCTTGACTTGACAATCCCATGGATAGAGGAGCCTGGCAGTCTATAGTTCATTGGATCACAAAGAATCAGAAATGACTGAAGCAGCTTAGCACGTACCAGGGTAAACAGGAGTTCATACTGATGTTTGCATCTCTAATACCATATGGCATGTGCCTTCTACCCCCGCTTATCTGTAACCTCCCACCCCAGCACTGAGAAATCGGCCCTCCTTAACTGCCAACCACTTACTTTGTTGTTCAATTCCAGCATACTTGTCTAGCTCCATCAGAACTGTCAACCCATATTTCTGTGGGGGATAAATATGTGAACTAGAGCACAGTGCTGATCTACAGAATTTTTTTTTTAATCTAACAGACTCTATTCTAAATTACTTAGCTCAGCACATTTGCCCTCACACTTCTTGATGAGGTCATTTCATACGTTTGTCATATATTTAGATAGTAATTTTCTCATTTCATCTTGGAACCTCCCAACCTTTTAAATGGTGTTTTAATTTGTTTTAGGTAGTTAGAATAGGAAATAGGAGTTCAGAATGGCAGTGGCTAAAAGATAAGGAAGGGGAAAGCCAGCTGAAATAGAACAAAGGAAAGTCCGAGGACTGGAGTGAGGACCTCAGGTAGAATACACAACATTCCTGGCTAGCCCAGTTTACATAGGGCAGGCCTGGGGGAAGGAAAAACATGAAAAGGGAAGCCAAAGGGCCAGGGGTCTCTCTCTCTCTCTCTCTCCCATGCACTGGGGCGCTCTCCCACTCTCTTCTCTTAGCATCTTTGGGTCCCAAAGGGCCAGGGGTCTCTCTCTCTCTCTCCCATGCACTGGGGCACTCTCCCACTCTCTTCTCTTCACATCTTTGGGTCCCAAAGGGCCAGGGGTCTCTCTCTCTCTCTTCCATGCACTGGGGCACTCTCCCCACTCTCTTCTCTTCGCGTCTTTGGGTCGGCATGCCCTCACACCTTGAGGATGGATTTTCTTGCTATTTTCTAAATAAAATAGAGCTGTGACACAGAGCTGTAACATTGATTTGTCTAAGAGCTATAACACGGTCTGTCCAAGACCCAAGAGCTGTGATGCACCAAGGGCTTTAATGTCCCTCACTTCAAATCTTTGTTGTGATGAGACAGAACTGAGGAGTATATGCTCGCCTGAGAATTTACATCCATTTCCAGGTTTACATTTTGTGCTATGAAGTTCTATAAATGGTCACGATTGATTACAGTGTCATACACAATAGTTTCACTACCTTATCACTGATTATTTTCATTATTCCTAGAATTTTGTCTTTTCCAGAATGTCACATAGTTGGAATCATACATAACACAGTGCTTTTTAATCTGGCTTCTCTAACAGAGCAATATGGTTTTAAGATTCATTTATGCCTTTTTATGGCTTAATAACTTTCTTTTTGTTTCTGAAACATGTACCATTATAAAAACAGTCCACAATTTCTTTATCTATTCAACTATTGAAAGCTGTATCAGTTGCTTCTAGTTTTCAGCAATTATGAACAAAACACTAGAAACACCTGTGTGCAGGTTTTAGTGGAAACATAAATTCACAAATCAGTCAGGTAAAAGCTATAAGTGCAATTGTTTGATTTTATGGTAATATTTAGCCTTGCAAGAAAGTACCAAATTGGCTACACCATTCTGCATTCCTAATAACAATAAATGAGAGTTCCTGTTGCTTTGTATTCTTGTCCAGCAGTTGGTGTTATCCTCTTGGGATTCAAGCCATTCCAATAAATATGTAGTGGTATTTTATTGTTTTAAGTTCCCTAATGATATCTGATGATAAGCATCTTTCATATGCTGATTTGCCATCTGTATAATCCTCTTGGTGAGGTTTCTGTTCAGATTTTTTTTTTTTAAAACTGGGTTGTTTTCTTATTATTGATCTTTAAGAACTCTGTGTATATTTCGGATGCAAGTCCTTTATCTGATATGCAGTTTTCAAATATTTCCTCCCTATAACTTGAATTTTCATTCCCTTAAGTCTTTCAGAGAATAGAGGTTCATAATTTTAATAAATTCTAGTGTCAGTTTTTCATTCATGGATCAGGATTTTAGTGATCTATCTAATATTTCATTGCTGCAGCAAAGTTATTCTCCTTTGAGTTTCTTCTAAAAGTTTTATAGTCTTCAATTTAAATTAGGCCTATGATCTATTTTGAGTTATTTTTTGTGAAAGGTGTAAGGTTCTGGTTATATTTGATTTTTTTTTTTCTTGTGGATATCCAGTTTTCCAGAACCATTTATTGAAAAAAATCTATCTTTTCTCCATTGAGTTGCCTTTGCCCCTTTCTAAAGATGAGTTTATAATAATTAGGTGGTTTTTTAGCTTTTTTTAGGATTCTCCAGTCTTCCATTGTTTTATATGTTCATTCTTTTGCCAATGTCACACTGATTTGGTTACTGTAAATTTATGGTAAGTTTTGAAGCTTCATAGTATGAATCCTTCAGCTCTGTTCTTCTTCATGATTGTGCTTGCTGTTTTAAGTTCTTTGCCTCTCTATATAAACTTCAGATTATTTTTTATCAATATCACCAAAAACAGCTTTTTGGAATTTTGATTGAGATTGTGCTGAAACTATAGCTCAAGGTAGAAGGAACTGACATCTTAACAATATTGTCTTGTCATCTATGAACACAAAATTTGTTGGTATTTATTTAGATTTTATCCAATTTTGTAATCAAAATATAATAGTTTTACACAAAGATCCATTAACAATTTTGTTAAATTTATACCTAAATATTTCTTTTTTGTTGTTATTGAAAGTGGTATTGTTTTTAAAATGTCAAATTTTAACTTCACTGACAGTGCATAGGCATTCATATGGATAGGAAAACACTTGCCTTTTGAACATTAACCTTGTGTTCTGCAAATATTTCTTATGCTTTGTTATCTTTATTTCTTCTCTGGTATTCCAATTATTCGTGCGTTACATCTTCTGAAATAATCCCATAGTTCTTGCATGTGGTGCTCTTTTCTGTTTTCTATTCTTCATAGTCTTTTCACTTATGTTGGGAAGTTGATTTTCTCAGGGTATATGCCCAGTAATGGGATTCCTGCGGTATGGTAGTTCTATGTTCAGTTTTTTAAGGAGCCTCCATTCCTGTTCTCCATAGGAGCTGTATCAGTTTTATGCCTATGGTGCATGAGGGTTCTCTTTTCTCCATACCGTCTCCAGCATTTATTGTTTGTAGATTTTGTGATGATGGTCTTGTTGACTAGTATTAGGTGGTACCTCATTATGGTTTTTATTTCTCTAATAATTGTTTGTGTTCAAGTAAGTCAGAAAGAGAAAAACAAATGTCATATTAATACTTCACTTTTGATGTCTCAAAGGCCAGCCCAACCATGTGCTAAGTGTTGAACGAGCACCACATTCAGAAAGAAGCTTGTCTGCCATCACTGAAGAATAGCCCCTCATTTTCGGTGTGGGTATTTGAATGTGACCCTCTCTTCATCTGCCTTTGTATTAAGACTTGAATAGCAAGCTAATGACACAAAGGAACAAGGGCTGTGGAAATTGCATCTGGACTATGGGTAGCCGTAGGTTCCCAGGTGGCAGTAGTAAGGATACTGAGAGCCCAAAATCCATGGTGTCAGTAGAATAAGCTGGGGATTCTGTGTAAAGCAGCAGCAGTGGTGACCTCACCACACAAATTCTATGTTATCTTTTGGAGCACTGTTTCTGGCTCTGTATTTCTGTTCTTCAGCATTCTAAGATTTTCCATGAGTAACTCAATATCATTTGAATGAATTCCTTCAGGTCAGGTCAGTTCAGTTCAGTCGCTTAGTCGTTCCTTATCTACTCAAACTAGTAAGATGTAGAATATATTGCCTGTAACTAGTATGTTTCCATTAAAATTAGAAACAAAACAAACAAATGAAAAAGACTGAAATAGTCACTGCTTTATAGTTTTCCCAAAGTTGCTGATCTGGAAGCTGCCCTTTCCTCATTTTATAAGGACCTTAGGCTTTTGGCTCATACCAAGACTGTCTGTTCAAAAACCTTATCTCTGAACTGCCCCAACAGAGGGGAGAGAAGAGACTCTCCTCTTCCTTTTGTGTGACATTTTTTTAATTCATCCCCAGATTTCCTCACAAAGTTAAAGTAATTTATAAAACTTTACAGAAAGATAGGTGCTTCTAAGAGGAATTGCAAGGTAGAGGGAGGATTTTAAAAAAGAAAACTATATACTAAACAATTATAGTCCAAGCCAAAAGCACTTAGGAATTTAAACCTTTACCATGAATCACTTTATGATTGTTCCCATTTCCTAGCTTTACTCAAAAGGGGAGAGCTCTTCTGTACTTTGTCATTTATTTTATTATCAACAGTTATGTATTGGCCTCTACATCAGTGTTCCACATCCTAGAAGGCAACTATCAACCTCTCTGTCCATTTGAGCACCTCACATTCTACTCGTAGAAATCAAAAGACCCCCAGGACGTACTTCCTTTTCATAGCAGTAAATTTAACGAACAGTTATCTAGTTTAAAGACTGTCTGGTCTAAAGACTTCCCAGTCTTTGGTGGTCATTAGAACTCCATGTCTTCAAGGACAGTTCACAGTTGTGTGTGAGTACTTCAAAACATTCATGCAGCCATCCAGAGTAGCAGTTGTTATGTTAGGCATATATGGTATAGCCTTCTGAGGGTCTAGAGAGGACTCCTGAAACACACACACACACACACACACACACACACATCTTTTCAAAGAACAAGCATTAATTCTCTGAGGAAGGGAAACCTATTCCCAACTGCCAGTTTTCTTATTTGCAAATTGTTTCTTTCATAAAGGAGATTGATCTTCATGTTTATTAGTGGGGGAAAGTGTTTAATAGTTGAGGCCTATGTCTTAAGGACACTTACAACCAAATCCCAAAAATATTTGTTGGAAAAATCCTTTCAAATTCTTAGATGAGGACTATTGTCAAGTCTCAAATTTGAGGATAATTGCCTACATGAGCAGGTTCAGGAAGCCTTCTCAGTTACATGTGTGTGGTGAAGAGAGCAAGCCCTTAACTGTACTTTCCTGGATATGACATGCAGTGGGCAATCTTTTAGGAAAGAAAGAGTTGAAGAGGTAGACAGACAAGGTAGATGCATGCAACTGCATTTTTTTCTATCAGAAAATAACAGTTCTTATTTTAAGGTTGAATTGCTTTAAACGTAGGGCATTTTAAGATACATGTAATACGTATCGCCTAGAGAAATCGGCATGGCTCTCTTTCTGCTGGGCTGCTACCTGCAGGAGCTCAGCTCACACAGTGCTCCTATGTGAAGAGCACCCCCTGGATCTCAGTGCCGTTTATGTGGATGACAATGGGAATGAGGACCCTGGAGTTGTGTAACACAGCTGGTAGTGGTAGAAGCCTTTTGATTAGTAAGAATTTTAATTTTCATATACTTTATTTGTAATTTTATTTTCTTTGGAAAGTTGTCCAAAGTCAATGGTCTCCTTCAGCAGATACTAAGTCAAATGTCTTTTCTCAAAGTTCTTATTATACTCATTGCACTGTTGTTAAAAGTTGATCTACTTGTCAGTTTTCCTTCTACCTCAAAGCTCCAGATTTTTTTAAGATTTTCTTTTTGTGTGACCATTTTTAAAGCTTTTATTGAATTTGATACAAGATTGCTTCTGCTTTATGTTTTTGGCTTTTTGGCAACAAGGCGTGGGATGTGGGTACAAGGCATAGGGTTTGGAAGGATTGTACCCACACCACCCTGCATTGGAAGGTGAAATTTTAACCACTCAAACACCAGGAATTCCCTCCAGATTCCTTTATTCCTTTTACCAATAGTTCCAAGCACACTATATGGCACAAGTGTTTTGTAAATGTTTCCTGAATTAAAAGTAAATTACTTTCTATGACATATATGCAATTGCCTTGCATTTTTTTCTACCTAATCTTAACTTGTTGTCAATTTAGTTCACAGAAAATGCACGGTGCTTATATTTATTAAATTTAATGTCTCCTAGGTATAAGCATATTAAAAAGTAAGCTTAATTAAATCTCAATTTCCTGTGATCATTATATAAGCTCCTCATTGCTGTGTTTCATATTAGCTTGGCTCAATGGCTAGATGGAAATTAACATGAATACTTAATGATCGATCATTTTTCCATTCTGACATATTACTAATGCTACTTAGAGTTTAAAGTGAATTAGGGTTAATTAGAAATGTTCGTTATTTGTCTACCCTTCTTGTCAAGACCGGCTCGACAAGCAAGGTTTCCGAAAGCACAATCAGTTCAGTTCAGTCGCTCAGTCGTGCCAACTCTTTGCGACCCCATGAATCGCAGCACGCCAGGCCCCCTGTCCATCACCAACTCCCGGAGTTCACTCAGACTCACGTCCATCGAGTCAGTGAGGCCATCGAGCCATCTCATCCTCTGCCCTCCCCTTCTCCTCCTGCCCTCAATCCCTCCCAGCATCAGAGACTTTTCAAATGAGTCCACTCTTTGCATGAGGTGGCCAAAGTACTGGAGTTTCAGCTTTAGCATCATTCCTTCCAAAGAAATCCCAGGGCTCCTTCAGAATGGACTGGTTGGATCTCCTTGTGGTCCAAGGGACTCTTAAGAGTCTTCTCCAACACCACAGTTCAAAAGCATCAATTTTTTGTCACTCAGCCTTCTTCACAGTCCAACTCTCACATCCATACATGACCACAGGAAAAACCATAGCCTTGACTAGACGGACCTTAGTCAGCAAAGTAATGTCTCTGGTTTTGAATATGCTGTCTAGTTTGGTCATAGCTTTCCTTCCAGGGAGTAAGCGTCTTTTAATTTCATGGCTGCAATCACCATCTGCAGTGATTTTGGGGCCCAAAATAATAAAGTCTGACACTGTTTCCACTGTTTCCCTATCTATTTCCCATGAAGTGATGGGACCAGATGCCATGATCTTCATTTTCTGAATGTTGAGCTTTAAGCCAACTTTTTCACTCTCCACTTTCACTTTCACCAAGAGGCTTTTAAGTTCCTCTTCACTTTCTGCCATAAGGGTGATGTCATCTGCATATCTGAGGTTATTGATATTTCTCCTGGCAATCTTGATTCAGCTTGTGTTTCTTCCAGCCCAGCGTTTCCGATGATGTACTCTGCATAGAAGTTAAATAAGCAGGGTGACAATATACAGCCTTGACTTACTCCTTTTCCTATTTGAAACCAGTCTGTTGTTCCATGTCCAATTCTAACTGTTGTTTCCTGACCTGCATACAGATTTCTCAAGAGGCAGGTTAGGTGGTCTGGGATTCCCATCTCTTTCAGAATTTTCCACAGTTTATTGTGATCTACATAGTCAAAAGCTTTGGCATAGTCAATAGAGCAGAAATAGATGTTTTTCTGGAACTCTTGCTTTTCCCATGATCCAGCGGATGTTGGCAATTTGATCTCCCATTCCTCTGCCTTTTCTAAAACCAGCTTGAACATCAGGGAGTTCACGGTTCACGTATTGCTGAAGCCTGGCTTGGAGAATTTTGAGCATTACTTTACTAGCATGTGAGATGATAGGGCAAGAGAATGAGAAATGAGACGCAAGAATTGAAAAGTGAAGACACAGTGAGAAGCAAATTCACAAGACATAGTGAGAAGCAAGGATCAGGGGACCAACAGCGCTCCAAGGCGAAGGTGCCAAAACTGAACCCAAGCCAGCTTTATCACACTTTCAGCCGTGAAGAAAGAATATGCAGGGAGTTAACCTGTAACTCATGTGGTCTTCAGGGTCAAAGAACAAAGTGATCATTAAAAATTGAGTAACAAAGAAACAGTAATCAATAACAAATCAGTAACTAAGACTAATATTCTTATATATAGATCCTCCCCCAGATACATAAACATGTGAGTCTGAGAAACCAGTTGAGAAACAGTCCAACCCCAGGATTATATCTTGTTTTCAAAACTATGAACTGTTCCCTCTGGACTTGTTCCAAGAGTCTTCATTCCTTATAGCATCCAGTTTATCAATAATTATAAATTTCTTTTGTGGCCCTTGCTGGGGCCTGCTTTGCTTTTATTCTTCCTGTCTCCTGCACTTCTGACTGACGTTACATCCTTACACTTCAGAACACGACGAGTGCTGCAGACCTGTGCAGGAATAATAGTGGTCTCCAGAGGCTCAGCAATCAACATTTTTAACCCATTAGTTATCTCAAACCTATAACCTAAACTTTCTGGAATTTGTACATTGTCATCAGTATTCCCAAAAACACTGTTCTGAAGTGTAACCTCAAGTCTGAGTGTTTTGTGATAACAGAAGATATAGTCTTTAGTGACCGTCAGTCACTTTCCCACAGGAATTTATGGGATGAAGTGGTGCAGCATGTCTTTCATTCCTGTCTCTCTCTCTCTCAACTCACCTACACCCAAGCTGCTTCCTTTGGTGCAAGTTTAAAGATGGGTTTCTTTCAGATATGACTCTTTAACTCTAAGGTAACGGATAATGTGAGTGAATGCATATTACACTGAGCACATCATTAACAAAACTTTAATAAGATGATGTAAATGTCAAGATGTAGGTATGTAACCGTCAGAGGCCTTTCTTATAATCTCACACATTGTTTATTCATATAATAAAATCCTGAAGTGACACTTTCTAGTTAGCTTGTTCTGGTCGTTTCACACAGTTAAATTTCTTTGTGAATGTACTTCTGAATATGTCCAAGTTTAATGAAAAGCTTTCCAGTCTTTCAAGCTCTGACTTTATATCATGTTTCTTTTCTGTTTTCCCACAAGAGACAGGACATGGTAAATATTCTATGATTATTATGAACACATTATTTAGGTAAAAAGAGTGTATATTCTAACCTCTTAGATGAATTAACCTATTTAATCATCATTCTAGAATTAAGATAATGTGTTACATGCAAAAAAATTCTAAAACTGAAGAGTTTATTATATATATAATATAGTTATTATTATATTATACATATATATTATATAATATTATTTAATATAATATAGTTTATTATATTACATCAGCAGGTATAACCCAAGTTTAATAACCCTGTCACAATGACTTATTTAACCAAACAATTCAGAAAAAATGATTTGCAGAAAACCAAGTTCAACGAGGACTTCTAAGATCAAAGGGGGCAAGCAGTCACCTTAAAGCTGAGCAAATACGTATACAAGTTTTAAAAATTAGAGAGTCTGGAAGATGCTAGTTATTTTTGGGTTTTAAAATTCTCGAGAATATTGCATTGAATCTGACTCAAAATAAAAGTAAACCTCTTCTTATGGCCTTTCCATGCATACTTCAATAGCTACAATATAATAGGGACTCAAAAATGTTTTAGGATTAATGTTGATTGAATAAAGAGGAATATAGCTGTGAACATTATCACTACCATGAGAAAAGCCTACAAATGAAATTAAATTGTTGTGTTTAGTCTCAGAAACTGAATAGGAGATACCAAGTCTGCTGCCTTTAAAAGCATATCCCAGAATAGGTACTGATGATATAATTTTGTGGGCCACATTTTTATGCTTTTTATTCATGCATGAATTCAACATTTTATTATAAGCACTAAAATGATATTTAATTATAGAGTTAATTATTTTTAATAGTAAATGACTTACAAGTTGAACATTTGTTTGTGCTTCATTAAACTGTTTTGGTCATTATGTATCATTTCACTACCTGCTTTTGAATAAAGATACTCATTTTCATTTGCTTTTAGTACACTTCAAGAAATGTAATTAAAAACTGATGACTAACCAAGATACTGTGCATCAAGAATGTGGAAATATTTACTCTCTGTGGAATGCAAATTAGTTGGGTATGCAGATTTTATAGATAAGAGTTTTCAATAAATTTCAAGTAACGTGTTTAAAGGGGCAAGCATTAATAATTTGTTGCTTATTCAAACAATTGTTTTGAAGCTCTATTTGCCATTTCCATGTACCTCAAATGAATGATTCACTCATATGAGATTGCCAGTCTTATTTAAAAAGTCAATCCATTAAGTATCTTAGATTTAATTTTTATGAAAGTTTTTAAAAATAATTTCCTATTTACATTGTTCAGATCCATTTCACTTGAGTATTTTGTCATTTACAGAAATAACTCATCAATCTGCTAGTGCAGCCTTTCTTAATGTTATTTTTCTTAGTCTTGTGAAATGTGCTATTTTGAATCTCTGAAATGTTATAAACCACCAGGTTCCTAATTGCTTTGGATGCTGTGAAAAATAATTAATCCACATTATTTCTTATATTTAATTAACAGTGTAATGCATTTAACTAAAGACCTGCAATAAACTATTTCTAATTACTAAGGGTGGTGGAGTGGAAAACTAGGCTGTAAAACTTTACAAGGAAACAACATTACATTACATTAAAAGTCATTGTTGATATAACTTTTTTAGAGACAAAAAATAAAGTCCCCTAAATGGAAAGATCTGAAAAACTAGGAGGAGTTGTGGAATATTTTTACTCATGATTTAGTGAGATGTTTTAATTATTATTTTAATAGATTGCACTGGTGATGTATGTCAGATACTAAATTTACCATCTTTGCACTAAAATGTCTCTTTCCTTATTTGGCAGAACTTTATGAGGGAGCTACAGTATGGTAGGCTACAGTCCATGGGGTCGCAAAGAGTAGGACATAACTGAGCGACTAACTTCACTTTTACTTTCACTTTTTCACTATGAGGGAGCATGTCACTGCCAGAATGAGTGATCTTTGTCACTGGCCTGTATTTAATTCATTCTGTATCTACAGATACAGACATTCACCTGAAAAGCTATGCCAAATTTTAGAAGTCACTGAAATATGTAGATATACCAGGAACTGGGTCCCTTCTTAGCTTCCAAAGCAGGGACTCCTCATTAGAAACTGATCCTTGATGTCATAAATTGGGGTGTGAAATATTAGGCTCTGAGTAGTATTATTTGTATTGTCTTGTGGCCCTGAGGTTTTTAGTTAATAGCATATCTTTCTTTTCCTCCCCATAACTCCTGGCTAAAATAAAGTGTCTCCACTGGTATTTCATTCAGTTGCATATTTAATTTCAATGATATACATATTCCAACAACAGACAACTAAAGCAAGTGACCTGTTTCAGGGAATGTAAATTATTTTCAGGACTTCAGAAATTGAAAAGGTATAAGAGGAAGGAGAAAATGCTGGGCTGGTGTGAAGCAATAGCCTGTAATCCTCGCAGGATTCCTACCACCACTAGGACCCCAGAGGGCTCAGAAGAGTGGGCTGATACCTCGCAAGCCTCCACACTGGTGAGTGTAGCAATGGTACCTTGAATGGCTCGGGTGAATGGATGCTGTGGGAATGGCGGGGAGGGAAGGGCTTCCTAAGTTAACAGTTCTCTGCTTTGCAATGGATATTGTTTATATAGATGCTGTTTAATGGGTAGTAATTATCATAATTTTATAGAATTTAGAGTTTAATTCAGATTAAATAACAATTCATTTTATTTCTGTTTCTTTGGACATTGCCCATCCATTATGTCAGTGACCTTAAAGAGATATTAAAAGTTTATATCTTGCATTCTACACTTTTTTAATGAAATCAGTGGAGGAAAACAAATAGAGTTATCCAAAATAATGAAAAAATCAGAGTCATACCTTCTGTATTTTCTGATATTCTAAAAGTGTCTTTATATGGATGTAAAAATTATAATTTTGATATACTATTGTGAATTAAGTAATTGCAAGAATTATTTGAAGGCCAATAACATACTCATTCTTGCATTGTTTTCTGCTTTAAGTTTACTTGTTTGGCTTCAGTTAGCTTTATTTTCCAGTGATTAGGAAAGGAACTTTTTAGCAAAAGAGGTTTTACAAGGTCTTTGTTAAGATTTTGCATGCAGTGTATTTCATTTTGATTTAAGGAAGGATGATTTCATTCAATCTCTAAGTTTAATTGACATGTTAGTTATATTTTAATTACTGTTTTACCAATTTATAAGAACAGAAGTGTTTTTATTGGCCTGATTTATTAATTTATGAACATGTAATTAAACATATATAAAAGTTACAGGTTTCGTTTTGCTTTTGAGTTATTTGATAATTTCTATAATTTTACATAAAAATAATAATCCTGAACAAATATTATTGAGTGAATTTAAATAGACACCAATGGAAGGAATAGGCTTTCAATTGATGAAACATAGAAGTGGGAATCTTATTTAATTTCACTTGTCTTAGACAGTGGGAAAAAAGGCTGATGGTATTTATAAAAAAAAACTGCAATTTGATTGGACAGTCAAAGTTCTGGGGAATAAATTCTTTGAAATCATTTTCTGCAATGGTTCATCTCACTCTAATATACTCCTTTGTAAGTTAATGTTTTCAATAAAACTGCTTGGCATAAGTTTACACCACTCAAAATACGTGTTGCACAATATGTATACATAAAGCCAGACTTTGTAGGTATCATGCAATAGGTAAAAATTTTTCAATAAATATATTACTTCTGTGATCTCATTATAGTGGCTTTTGTGTTTAATTCTTATTTAGTAGAACCATAGATCCAAACCAGAAAACAATCTTGAGCAAAACATTTAGCCTGGATTTCTCTTATAATTTTGGGTAACAATATTAGCTTTATTTTACATATATTAACTTTATTTTGTACATATGTACAAAATTTTACATATTTTACATTCATGGCCCAGAGAAATTAAGTGACTTTCGTAGTGTCACTTAGCTAGTAAATGTTACTCCTAGGATTATTAGAATTCTTCCTTCTCAAGGCAAGGCTTGCTGTATTAGGGCGATAGCCTGCAGTCACTGTAACATAAGCCCAAATCTAAGAAAAAATAAAATATTTCTTATGTCATAGTGCACATGTCTAGGGCAGTTCTCCTAGGTTCACAGTCAAAAGTTCACTGATTGTTCAGACTCCATCCATCTTTCTATACTGCCTTCTTAACACATGAGCTCTTAGGTCACTGAGGAAAGGAAAAGGCTATGTGGTTCATTGTGCATAAGCTATTATGGAGCAACCTGTAATGTGTAGGCATCCTTCCATTGGCCAAAACCTAGTCCAATAGACCCATCTAAACTGCAAAGGAGGCTGGTGAGTGTCAGGAAGCCATATGGACAGGACAAGCAAATGGAACTAGTGAGCACTTAGCACATCTCTGCCACAGTCTGTCCTCTGGTCACCACGTATTCATGTCACGTTTCTACTCTTTCATGAAGAAGAAGCATTGCTTTCCAAGAGAGATAACTAAAAATTCTTATGTTCAGGGAATTCCATTAAAGTCCATTATTGTTGTGGTTGTTCAGTCACTAAGTTGTGTCCAGCTCTTTGTGACCCCATGAACTGCAGTACACCAGGCTTCCCTGTCCTTCAGTATCACCTGGAGTTTGCTCAAGTCCATAGTCTTTCGTTATTCATCATCCTCATCTAATGATGTGATGGTGAATCACCTATAAATAAATTATCTATACCTTGCAACTAGCTCCCAACATACATACATACCCAGTATGCAGGAGAGAGGTAAGAAAAGGTAAATCATAATAAGCACTAATGTTTGGAAAGAGAAAGAATAAGATAAATATGGAAATCAGGGGTCAATTTTGCTAGACAGACATTATCAGGTCTCTCTGACTGAGAGGTAAGGGAGGATCCTTGAATTGGCTTTGACCTTGCTCCCTAGGAGAACTCACTTGCACATCCTTCTCTCTAGCCTCTCTTCTATTATTGTCCCTGTTCACATTTGAAGTGCCTACAGAAACTTGTATCACATTATATATATATTTTTCCCTGCTTGGGGAAAATTATGGGCCAATAGTTTTTTGTAAGTCTTAAGTATTTCAAAGCTCATACTTCTGGAATAATGGTATTTTAGTACTACAGGCCTCTGAAATCTGCTTGGGTTCTTATTTCTCTTTGCTTCCTGATAGTCTGTGTGTCTAGGAAAGTTCTTTCTTGGTTGCTTTTAAACCTCAATTATCCATGCCCTTTCTCATGATCTTATGTTGAAAAGCAGACAAGAGGACCACATCTTCAACATCTTTGTCTAGAGATACTTTGTTCAGCTGAGAGGGTCCACTCAGTGTCAGCTTTAAATATCATATTAGCCTTGAGTCACTTTATTCAAATATAACTTTTCCTTGGAACTTTGTTACTCACTTCAAGGTCAAATCTACCAGTTGGGGTTTAGAAGAAGCCATACATTGGGTCCAGCAAACCCTGAAATTCTGGATTCTCTCTATTTCTGGTCAGATCTGCTTTCACACAAACCACTTAGTTCCTGACCTCATATTTCTCCTGTAACACCTTGCTAAATGTAGTGGATAGTATTTAACATACATTATGAAGTTTTGTTTTTCAATATAGTTTGAGTGTTGCCAGCCCAACAGGCCTAGGTTCTGCCTCTTGAGTTAATTCAAATAGAGATTTTGCCAAGAGTCATGCCCAAACATCATAAAGATGAATAGCTTTCTACCTCTGTAAATCAGTTCCCTGCTCCCTGTTGCTTAAACATTAAACAAAATCCACATATTTGTGATTTTCATTGTGGTAGCACAGACTTTGGCTTCTGATATCTGTATTTGGATAGTTATAAAAGCTGCAGCACACTCAGAGAAAAACAGAAAGCTGTGATTTTACAGAAAATATGATATAAAAATTATTTAACCTGCTATTGGAAGACTTAAAATGTCAGAAATTTGCACAAGTTTAGTAATTGCAAGAACTAGCAACCACCTACACAAAAGAGTAACACAGACAGGAGGCTAGAGTTACTAGAATCTAAAATGTTGACTGAGACCTCTCAGAAATATACCCCAACTTCGAGAAGGTGTCCAGTTTTTAACTTCTCAACTGGTGCAGGAAACATGGAGCTCAGAGGAAGGACCCTGAGGATTTAGGACCAATATCCCGGAAAGGAATGCAATCCTTATATATTCAAATGGGAAAAAGGAGTTGGTGCAGTAAAAATAGTTCAATCCATGGGAAAAAAAAGAAAAGGAAAAAAACTTAGAAACTAGACCCATCTTCCACTGCTGACTCAAAGAAGCCTTGCTGGAATATGCTACAGAGAAAGAGTCTTCTGTCTCCTCTTGTCTTTTGATTTCTGTTATTTATTATTTTTTTAGGTTACATATTAGTTTTACTATGAATAGAGAAACACCATATGGTTCTATTACAGTTTCAGAAAAATTACTAAACATATATCTTCATTGATTTTTAACTTAATTATAAATGAAAAGCAGAAAGAGCATTCTTTAATTTGATAAAATACATTTATTAAGACTTTATAAGTAGCTTAATATAACTGTAGAGCTCTAGAAATATTTACATTAAAATTAAAGACAAGTCAATTGTGTTAGTTTTTTATAGCTGCATAACATTGTCATAAACTAATGGCTTAAAACAATAACCTTGTATTAGCTCATAGCTCTATAACTCACCATGTTTATTGACCTGAAGATCTTTTAGTACTAGCATTGGCAGGACCTGACCAAGAAGTAAATGTCAAAGGAGACATCTGGTTTAAAAGCTCCCAAATTCAGCATCTTGGAAAAGAATATAGAAGAATGCATTTAAAGCTGGGTGGTATTAACTTAGTAATCAGTAGAGAAAATTAAGAATAGAAGCTTCAACAAACTCAGAAATTTCAAAAGCTTAGCATAATAAGGGTTTACTCTCACTCATGGCTCAATCTGATACAGGACATTTGATTCTCCAACAATGAATGCAGAGATCTCTGCTCCTCCCCTCTCATGTCTTAAACATATCTGGTGGTGGTTGGTTGGTGGTTTAGTTGCCAAGTTGTGTCTGACTCTTGCAGCCCCATGGACTGTAGCCCACCAAGCTTTTCTGTCCATGGGATTTTACAGGCAAGAATACTGGAGTGGATTGCCATTTCCTTCTCCAGGGGATCTTTGTAACATGTCTTAAACATGCCTCTCATCTCCATGTCTTAAACATAGGCCTTGGAGTAAGTTTATTAGATAAGGGACAGAGCATAAATAGATGATCATGGAGATACATGGTTACGTTTAGAAGTGATATGCATCATTGTATCTTGGCAACATGGACTGGAACCAATGACATATCCCAGTGTACCTGTCAGAATGATGGGAAAGAAAGCTTTCCTATATGACCCAAAAAGGGAAACTGAGAGCACTTAGTCAGCCTCTACCACGGTTGGATTCTGCTTTGAATGGTATCACTTTTGTTCTACATTTCAATTTGTAAAACCAGGCTTTTATTGTTATTGTGTAATAATACTGGTACCTTCTGTTGTCATCTGAGCATTTGAAGTTTTTCTGCACAAATCATACTCCATCTAAACATGATGAGGAGGAGGAGGAAGGGGAGGAGACAGGGAAGGAAGAAAAGGAGAATGAAGAGGATATGACTGATTATTATTTGCTGGGAAATTTTCTAAGCATTTCACACATCATCTCATTTGTAACATTACAAGGACTGATGAGGTAGGCATGATCATTATCCCTGTTTTGTGGATAAAGAAATTGAGTTATAGACAAATTTAAAGCTTGCCCAGAGTGACTGAGCTGAAGCTAGGTTTCCATCAGTCCAAGCAGTCTAAATCCAGATGGCTGTTCTCCTGTCCTTTGGTTGGGGGAGAAAGGTCATTATCTGAATTGTATACTTTTGGCTAAATACAAAAATTGTAAGTGAGATGATAATACATTATAATGTGGCATAAAGACAAATATGGTCATTTCATTATAATTTCATGAGTATTTGTGTCTGATATATTATTTTCTTCCCTGCATTGGCTGACATAACTATGGTCAGTTTCACCATTGTATCCTCAATAACTAAACTAATTGAAAAAAATAGCATTTTATTTTTTTTTATCCATAAAGCAGTTCAAATCCTCTGCTTTCTAAATTCAGAAAATGTTTACTTAGCCTAAAATTTCTTAAGTTTAATAAGATTATTGAAGGGTTTGAGAGATGCTTATCAAGCAACCATCTTTGTAATTGTAACCAATGGGATGAGGGAACCTCTTCGATGACAGGCAGGGAAAAAATCCTTCAAATTTATTATAATGCAAGTTTCCATGCTAAAAACAAAACAAAACAATACCTTATATTGACTACCTTGTTACTCTTCATTCATAAAGTCATGTCTGATGTTTTGCAAACCCATGCCAGGCTTCGCTGTCCTTCACCATCTCTGAGAGTTTGTTAAGATTCATGTCCATTGAGCCATTGATGCTGTCTAGCCACCTCATCCTCTGCCTCTGTCTTCTCCTTTTGCCTTCAATCTTCCCCAGCATCAGAGTCTTACCCTTAAGCAATTTCCTGAATCAAAAAGTGTTTAACATTAGATTCAAAATGAGAGAAAAGGAAACTGAAGCAATAAGAAACTGAAATAAGGTGAGATACTTCATGGAAATAAAGTTTAAGAATCTATGGAACTCAAAATAGGGAGATCAAAAAATGTCATTTTGGGAAGTCATCAATGACACCATGGCAAGTTACTTTTCTATAATTAGTGATGACTTTTTAAAACCTAAAGAGCCTCTTGATAAAAGTGAAAGAAGAGAGTGAAAAAGTTGGCTTAAAACTCAACATTCAGAAAACTAAGCTCATGGCACCCAATCCAATCACTTCATGGCAAATAGATGGGGAAACAATGGAAACAGTGACAAAGTTTAATTTTGTGTGGCAGGGGGGCTCCAAAATCACTGCAGATGGTGACTGCAGCCATGAAATTAAAAGACGTTTGCTCCTTGGAAGAAAAGTTATGACCAACCTAGATAGCATATTCAAAAGCAGAGACATTACTTTGCCAACAAAGGTCCATCTAGTCAAGGCTATGGTTTTTCCAGTAGTCATGTATGGATGTGAGAGTTGGATTGTGAAGAAAGTTGAGTGCCAAAGAATTGATGCTTTTGAACTGTGGTGTTGGGAGAAGACTCTTGAGAGTCCCTTGGACTGCAAGGAGATCCAACCAGTCCATCCTAAAGGAGATCAGTCCTGAATATTCATTGAAAGCACTGATGCTGAAGCTGAAGCTCCAGTACTTTGGCTACCTGATGCAAAGAGCTGACTCAGTAGAAAAGACCCTGATGCTGGGAAAGATTGAGGGCAGGAGGAGAAGGGGACAACAGACACTGAGATGACTGGATGGCATCACTGACTCAATGGACATGAATTTGAGTAAGTTCCAAGAGTTGGTAATGGACAGGGAAGCTTGGCCTGCTGCAACCCATGGGGTCGGTTGCAAACATCTGGACACGACTGAACAGCTAAACTGAACTGAACTTTAAGGCTATAAATAGTCTACAGTTAGGTAGAAAAGAGCAAAGTAAAAATCTATGTGTTAGATGAAGTGATTTACCACCTTAAAACACGTATTCATCTGCTCAGGGCACATTTTCTATCCTGTGTACATGATTTGTGATGAGGTACTTGCTTCTAGAAAAAAAAAAAAAAAAAATATATATATATATATATATATATAAAGGAAACTATATGCAAGGTGAAAAGACAGACTTCAGAATGGGAGAAAATAATAGCAAATGAAGCAACTGACAAACAACTAATCTCAAAAATATACAAGCAACTCCTGCAGCTCAATTCCAGAAAAATAAACGACCCAATCAAAAATGGGCCAAAGAACTAAATAGACATTTCTCCAAAGAAGACATACGGATGGCTAACAAACACATGAAAAGATGCTCAACATCACTCATTATCAGAGAAATGCAAATCAAAACCACAATGAGGTACAATTTCATGCCAGTCATTATGGCTGTGATCCAAAAGATCATAATCAATGCTGGAGAGGGTGTGGAGAAAAGGGAACCCTCTTAAACTGTTGGTGGGAATGCAAACTAGTACAGCCACTATGGAGAACAGTGTGGAGATTCCTTAAAAAACCTGGAAATAGAATTGCCTTATGACCCAGCAATCCCACTGCTGGGCATGCACACCAAGGAAACCAGAATTGAAAGAGACACATGTACCCCAATATTCATCACAGCACTGTTTATAATAACCAGGACATGGAAGCAACCTAGATGTCCATCAGCAGACGAATGGATAAGAAAGCTGTGGTACATATACGCGATGGAATATTACTCAGCCATTATAAAGAATATATTTAAATCAGTTCTAATGAGGTAGATAAAACTGGAGCCTATTATACAGAGTGAAGTAAGCCAGAAAGAAAAACACCAATATAGTATACTAACACATATATATGGAATTTAGAAAGACAGTAACAATAACCCTATATGCGAGAGAGCAAGAGAAACACAGATGTATAGAACAGACTTTTGGACTCTGTTGGAGAGGGCGAGGGTGGGATGATTTGGCAGAATGGCATTGAAACATGTATAATATCATGTATGAAACGAATCACCAGTCCAGGTTCTATGCATGATACTGGATGCTTGGGCTGGTGCCCTGGGACGACCCAGAGGGATGGTATGGGGAGGGAGGAGTGAGGAGGGTTCAGAATGGGGAACACGTGTATACCTTTGGCAGATTCATGTTGATGTAAGTCAAAACCAATACAATATTGTAAAGTAATTAACCTCCAATTAAAATAAATAAATTTATATTAAAAATAAAAATAAACAAGCAGAAAAGATTATTTGTAATAAGGCACATATTTGTAATATAATTTTCAAACAATATTTATGTCCATTGTGTCATCATAATTGCAATCATACTGAATTATATGTAGTATAATTATTCAAATACATAATGAAATTAGATGTTGTTAAGAGGTTAACAAATTACTTCAAATCATAAGGACCAAGGACTTCTAGTATCTAGGTTATTTATATACCAAACCCATTTTAAGAAGTTGATAGTGTTGGCATATTTCAAGGGAAGATAGTGTATTATTTTTTAAAAAGTGAAATAATTCACCTTTGTGGCAAGTAGGAAAGAACTGGTGACTCAGATTTCTGTCTGATTTTAAATCTTAAGATTTTTTCCAATTTGCTATAAATTCAGACACTTTCATGCTAAAACTTCTAATAATGAAATGCAGTAAATAATGAATAATAATTTGTAATAATAAGGTGAAGTAAAGATCATGTGCTATTGAAAATAACCACACCCAAGTCTAGTAGGATTTTGTATTCAAAATTAACATGTTTTAAATTACTTGCCTTGTATTAGCAACTCTAGCAATGATGTTGTTTGAATTGATAAGAATATATTGAACGTGTGTGCTAAGTCCCTTCAGTCATGTCTTACCCTGTGACTGTAGCCCGCCAGGCTCCCCCTCCATGGGATTCTTCAGGCAAGAATACTGGAAAGGATTGCCATTCCCTTCTCCAGAGGATCTTTCTGACCCATGGATCAAACTTGGGTCTCTTGCATTGCAGGCAGATTCTTTACCATTTGAGCTACAGGGAAGTCCAATATATACACTACTATGAGCATTGAATAGAATTCCCTGTGCTATAGAGTAGGTGATAAACATAGCATTGCGTATACATATGGCTAATTCACTTTGCTGTACAGCAGAAACTAACACAACATTTGTGAAGTGACTAAACCTGAATTTAAAAAAAAAAGAATTTAAAATATCACATATTCCCCAATGCATGAGGAAATGAAATGCAAATCTACTCATATTAAGAATTACTATGTCTGTATTAATAATTAAATGATAAATTAACCATTTTCCAGTTACTATTTTACCAGTCATCTTCCTCAACTTCTTTCTTTCCAAGTATCCTCTTAGTCTATTTTTACTTACCAGGCTGAAGAAAATCATATATCTGCCTATAGCAAATGAACTGATATTGCCGCACAAACATAACCTCTCTTAGAAACCAAAGAAAAAGTAAATAAAAAGAGAAGCTTGAGCATGTTAAATTTCTCATTAAACCTATTGACTTATTTTCCGTAGGCTCACCCTTGTTTCTTTCTGTACCTGAGCAAGTGTGCTAGCTGCTTATTGTGTGATGGCCTTTATACATTTGGAAAATAAATGTCAGGGCAGATAGAGTTTTCAGGAGTGCCTTTTTTTAACTTCATTTTTTCCTCTTTTTGATTCTTTCACATTTGATCATTTATCAGTTATTGCTTTTAATCACTATTACAGAGTCTTTACTAAGCACTGTCAAAGGCAGTAGTAAATAGTAAATGAAAAGGAAAATGATTTCTTAGAATAACTATTAAAAAAAGGAGGGAAATGGAATAAAAGACATCATGCCTTTCAAGAGCTTAGATTTTTGTAAGTAAGTAAATCATTAAAAATATATCTCAGTGGTTGTTATGGAAACAGACTGAATTGAAAAATGCAAAGGGGAAGACTGGTGCTTTAAATGTCACATCATGAAGAAAGGTTACATTCACCATGCAGTTTAAATTCATGCATTAACTTTAATTGTATAGTTACTAAACAATGTCAAAACATCATTATTCACAAAAGTAATGATTGATCTAAAAATACTCCTCGGAGGAACATATCTTTTTGTCTACAGAATTAGTCACAAGATCATGTTCAGAACTGTTCTTTATCAAAATATGTCATGTCTATTCATTTCATTTAGATATAAATTAAATTGTGAGCACCTCAAAAAGACATTTAATTCTCAATAGTTGTTTAATTCTACAATTAGTACTATTTGGAACACATTGATTTCCCAATATCCCAATTTATATGACACCCAATTATCATTATTATGTGTACCCAGATGGACATGTGTGGAATTGGGTGACTTCTTTCTCTCCACACACAAGTGACCCAGTGTCTTCTTTGTGTTTGTTTTTGGGGAGTGTTGTCATGTTTTATAGAAAGGAGACAGGCAGAACAAATCAATGTCTTATTTGTCAAATCAGCTTGTATTTGCCTCAGAATGAAAATTGTACCTGGAAATAAATGGAAAATGTCAGTGGTCCTGAAGAATCTGAGCAATAATCTCCCTAATCAACAGACAAATAGGATAGAGCTCAGTTCAGTTCAGTTCAGTCGCTCAGTCGTGTCTGACTCTTTGTGACCCCATGAATCGCAGCAGGCCAGGCCTGCCTGTCCATCACCATCTCCCGGAGTTCACTCAGACTCACGTCCATCGAGTCTGTGATGCCATCCAGCCATCTCATCCTGGGTCGTCCCCTTCTCCTCCTGCTCCCAATCCCTCCCAGCATCAGAGTCTTTTCCAATGAGTCAACTCTTCGTATGAGGTGTCCAACGTACTGGAGCTTCAGGATAGAGCTCACAGAAGCATTTATATCTCAAAACAAAATTACCAATAATATAAGAACTTTTTAATTCCTGTTCTGTGCTGATGAATTTAGATGCCCTGCTTCTGCTGCTGCTGCTGCTGCTGCTAAGTCGCATCAGTCATGTCCGACTCTGTGCGACCCCATAGACGACAGCCCACCAGGCCCCCCCGTCCCTGGGATTCTCCAGGCAAGAACACTGGAGTGGGTTGCCATTTCCTTCTCCAATGCATGAAAGTGAAAAGTGAAAGCGAAGTCGCGAAATCATGTCAGACTCTTCGCGACCCCATGGACTGCAGCCTACCAGGCTCCTCCATCCATGGGACTTTCCAGGCAAGAGTACTGGAGTGGAGTGCCATTGCCTTCTCCTTAGAAGTCCTGGTAACCCTGAAAGCAGGTATGCTGTTCTCAAGACACAGACAGAGAAACAGAGAAACTAGGTCCAGAAAGATTAGAAAAGTGCTAGAACAGGAATCCTGAGTTCTATGCTACTTCATAGGGCACATTTTCATCGTATAAATGTTTGACAGTTACATCACATGATATATGATGCTAACCTAGAGCAACTACTCTACTAATTCATCACTATTTTATTTGCACTGCCTGATGAATGAATTGTTTGGCATCCAGGGCTGTATATTGTTGAGTTACAGTGTGGGACTCCAGAACTTTCTGCTATCATGGAATGAAGTAAGGATAAATAAATCGCTAGGGAATGAGTGATTCAGAAGTATGTGAATTACAGTTATCAAGCAGTTTACAATGTATCCTCATTTATTCATTTAACTATTCTCTATTGAAAGTCAGCTGTGTGTGAGGCACTGCTCTATACAATAAATATATAGTATTGGAAAAAAGATAGTCCTCATCCTCAGGAATTTAGTGAGCAAAACAAATAAATGAATAGGTTAAAAGTTTGATAGGATAGGGAGTCAACATAGGGTGTTAGAAGAGCCCTTAGGTGTCACTGGCCTAGCTGTAGGAGTTCAAGTTCCCGGAAGACCACAGAGAGTTGGAAATATGAAGAGGATGGTTCCAGGGAGGAGAGAGCATCCTAAATAAGCCATTTATCATGTGAAAATTGCAGTCCTGTATTTTGTTTACTTTTTAAAATACATTTTCTATAGTAGTAAACAGAACCATCTTTAGGAATTGAGTTAGAGAAATACACTTGACCTGAAACAAGACAGTATTTTTGTTCCTGGTGAATGTTAGGCTCCTGTCACAGAAATAATTCAGAAATGAGAGAGATGTCAAGAAAGTAAAGTGATGATTAATTAATTTTTTATTTTCATTTTATTGGAGTATAGTTAATTTTCAATGTTGTATTAGTTTCTGGTGTACAGAAATGTGAATCAGTTATACATACACATATATCCATTCTTTTTTAGATTCTTTTACCATATAGGGCATAAGAGTACTCAGTAAATTTCCCTGTGCTATATAGCAAGTTCTTATTAGTTACCTACCTTATATATAATAGTGTGGGTATGTCAATCTCGATCTCCAAATTTCTCTCTCCTCTCTTTTATCTCCTAGTAACCATAATTTTTTGTTTTTTTGTTTGTTTTGTTTTTTTATATCCATCCCTCAACTTCTGTTTTGTAAACAAGTTCATTCATACCCTCTTTTTTTTATTGATTCCACATATAAGCGATATCATATTTGTCTTTCTGCATCTGACTTTCTACATTCTGTATGACAATCTCTAGGTCTATCTATGCTTCTGCAGATGGCATTATTTGTTCCTTCTTGTGGTTGAATACTATTCCATTGTATATATGTAGAGTATGCTCTTACAGGGAGTGTGGGCAAATGGGTAAGCAGCTGGCCTGGGTTTCTTTGGCAGGCTGGTTAGGAGGGGCATACAAATGAAGGGGCAGAATATTCACTTGGAAAAGAGTGCTTACATGTCATATTCTTTGACTTTCATCCCAGCTCCATTTTCCCAAAAGGAGAAGGGATTTTTGTCCTTTTTTAGCTTAGATCAGAAGTGTCATGGCTTCGGTGCCTGAGGGGAACTTACCTGCAAGATTAATTTTATTGTAATGAGAGCATAATGAGCAGCAGGTTACATCCAGATGTGGAGATTCCAGCCTTTCTCCTCCTTTATTCGTCTGCTCCAAGACCATATCACCCCAAAATGTGTGGTTTCCTATCAGTCTGAAGGTTCCTGCTTTTGTCTGCCCATGGACCCCTCCTATTTACAAGATGTGTGGTTTCTGGCCTCCTGGCCATATTCCCCTTTCTCTGCTCACATCCAGTTACCTGTCTGCTGGAAAACTTTCTATAGGTAGTGAAATTAACTAAATATTTTTGTACTATTTTCAGCTATAATATCCAACATGTAGTCTTATGTATGAAGGCTGTAATAATTCAGTGGCCCCATGAAGGTGGCTTCCTTTGAGAGGACAGTGAAACTTCCTAGTGAAGAGGAGCTGTGTGTCAAAACACATTATTTGAGAAGGAAACAAGGACATGTAAGTGTATTTGCTCCCTTGGCAACACAGAGGTGGGAAAACAATACAATAGAACTAGTGTTTTTTGAATACATACTATGTACCGGGAATGGATCTGAGCACCCAGCACATCAACAACTCGTTTAAACCTTACTGCAGATGAGGAAAGAAGTAACTTGTCCAACTTTATTGTTCTACTAAATCTTACTCTTGAATCCATGCTTATTACACTTTCCTGTGCTACAAAGAAGGCTTCTTTTGTAGCTCACCTGGTAAAGAATCTGCCTGCAATGCAGGAGACTCTGGTTCAGTTCCTAGGTCAGGAAGATTCCCTATTGAAAGGACAGAGTACACACTCCAGTATTCTTGGGCTTTCCTGGTGGCTCAGACCATAAAGAATCTGCCTGCAGTGTGGGGGACCTGGGTTCCATCTCTGGGTTGGGACAAACCCCTGGAAGAGGGCATGGCAACCCACTTCAGTATCCTTGCCTGGAGAAATACCATGAACAGAGGAGCTTGGAAGGCTACAGTCCATGGGGTCTCAAAGAATAGGACACGAATGAGCAATTAAGCACCCCACAACTTGCAGCAAAAAATATGCTCAGGAAATGATAAAAACATTGACTTTATTAGAAGTGAGTTTAATTCAGATTCACATTCAACTCTGAATTTTTTCCACCCTTTATACACGTATATAATATGTATATACTGTGAAAGTGAAAGTCACTCAGTCATGTTCAACTCTTTGAGACCCCATGGAATATAATGTCCATGGAATTCTCCAGGCTAGAATACTGGAGTGGATACCTGTTCCCTTCTCCAGGGATGTATATAATAGTATTCTCTAAGTTTGTACATATTTTATATTGTATATATATTTTTTAAATTAGCAAAACAGCCTTCATTTCTGTTCAGTCACTCAGTTGTGTCTGACTCTTTGTGACCACATGAACTGCAGCAAGCCAGGCTTCCAAGTCCATCATGAACTACTGGAGCTTACTCAAACTCATGTCCATCAAGTCAGTGATGCCATCCAATCATCTCATCCTCTGTCGTCCCCTTCTCCTCCTGCACTTAATCTTTCCCAGCATCAGGGTCTTTTCAAATGAGTCAGTTCTTTGCATCAGGTAGCCAAAGTATTGGAGCTTTAGCTTCAGCATCAGTTCAATTCAGTCACTCAGTCGTGTCCGACTCTGCGACCCCATGAATCACAGCACACCAGGCCTCCCTGTCCATCACCAACTTCCAGAGTTCACTCAGACTCACGTCCTTTGAGTCCATGATGCCATCCAGCCATCTCATCCTCGGTCATCCCCTTCTCCTCTTGCCCCCAATCCCTCCCAGCATCAGAGTCTTTTCCAATGAGTCAACTCTTTGCATGAGGTTGCCAAAGTACTGGAGCTTCAGCTTTAGAATCATTTCTTCCAAAGAAATCCCAGGGTTGATCTCCTTCAGAATGGACTGGTTGAGTCTCCAAGGGACTCTCAAGAGTCTTCTCCAACACCACAGTTCAAAAGCATCAATTCTTCAGCGCTCAGCCTTCTTCACAGTCTAACTCTCACATCCATACATGACCACAGGAAAAACCATAGCCTCGACTAGACAGACCTTAGTCAGCAAAGTAATGTCTCTGCTTTTGAATATACTATCTAGGTTGGTCATAACTTTTCTTCCAAGGAGTAAGCGTCTTTTAATTTCATGGCTGCAGTCACCATCTGCAGTGATTTTGGAGACCAAAAACATAAAGTCTGACACTGTTTCCACTGTTTCCCCATCTATTTGCCATGAAGTGATGGGACCAGATGCCATGATCTTCGTTTTCTGAATGTTGAGCTTTAAGCCAACTTTTTCACTCTCCTCTTTCACTTTCATCAAGAGGCTTTTTAGCTCCTCTTCACTTTCTGCCATAAGGGTGGTGTCATCTACATATCTGAGGTTATTGATATTTCTCCCAGCAATCTTGATTCCAGCTTGTGTTTCTTCCAGTCCAGCGTTTCTCATGATGTACTCTGCATATAAGTTAAATCAGCAGGGTGACAATATACAGCCTTGACATACTCCTTTTCTTATTTGGTCTGTTGTTCCATGTCCAGTTCTAACTGTTGCTTCCTGACCTGCATACAGATTTCTCAAGAGGCAGGTTAGGTGGTCTGGTATTCCCATCTCTTTCAGAATTTTCCACAGTTTATTGTGATCCACACAGTCAAAGGTTTTGGCATAGTCAATAAAGCAGAAATAGATGTTTTTCTGGAACTCTCTTGCTTTTTCCATGATCCAGCAGATGTTGGCAATTTGATCTCTGGTTCCTCTGCCTTTTCTAAAACCAGCTTGAACACCAGGGAGTTCACGGTTCACGTATTGCTGAAGCCTGGCTTGGAGAATTTTGAGCATTACTTTACTAGCATGTGAGATGAGTGCAATTGTGCGGTAGTTTGAGCATTCTTTGGCATTTCCTTTCTTTGGAATTGGAATGAAAACTGACCTTTTCCAGTCCTGTGGCCACTGCTGAGTTTTCCAAATTTGCTGGCATATTGAGTGCAGCACTTCAGCATCAGTACTTCCAATGAATATCCAGGACTGATCTCCTTTAGGATGGACTGCTTTGATCTCCTTACAGTCCAAGGGACTCTCAAAAGTCTTCTCCAATATCACAGTTCAAACGCATCAATTCTTCAGTGCTCAGCTTTTTTTATAGTCCAACTCTCACATCCATACATGACTACTAGAAAAGTCATAGCTTTGACCAGAGGAAACTTTGTCGGCAAAGTAATGTCTCTGCTCTTTAATATGCTGTCTAGGTTGGTCAGAGCTTTTCTTCCAAGAAGCAAGAGTCTTTTAATTTCAAGGCTACAGTCACCATCTGTAGTGATTTTGGAGCCCAGGAAAATAAAGTCTGTCATCGTTTCCTTTGTTTCTTCATCTATTTGCCATGGAATGATGGGACTGGATGCCATGATCTTGGTTTTTTGAATGCTGAGTCTTAAAATAGCTTTTTCACTCTTCTTTATATATCCCATTGCACAGTCTTTGTATTTTCCATTACACAGATAGAGAAACTTAGGTTTTTGACTAGATATCTTGCTCAAGGGGATTCATCAGCATCTAAAATAGCTCAATTCATTGCATTTATATAGGAATGGTAACCTCTTCTAAGATTTTTATTTGTAGCTTCTAAATGTTAAAGTGCAAATACAATGTAGTTTTAAATAGTGTTTAAAATGAATTTGGAGATTGGAAATATACTTATTGGATCTGTATTTGAGGTAACTGACTTCGTGACTATACTCATGTTCTAATTATCAATTATCTAATTATCTAGATATTAGATATAATTATCTAATTATTAATCACATTTCTGGAGGAAGGGATGAGGTTAATAGATTCTCTTAAATTAAGCAAGAAGTTAATTTGTTTTAACTATTTAGCATAAATGTCTATTTAACCTATGGAACTAGTCCCTCAAGTTAAATGCCAAAATGACCTTTTTGTTGATGGTCTGTTAAATTATTTTTATATCACCATAATAATTGTCAATTGTAATTATTAGGTGGAATAATCCATGAGTACAGTTTTGTGATCCTATATTAGAAAACCAACATCTCAAATGCAGATATGGGAACTTACACAACCGGTTTCTATGTGAAGGATGCAGCCTACAGGAATAAAATTTAATTTAATGACCCAGTAATTCTTTAAAGATAAAAAACGAAAAAGCTTTCACATTGCAGTACCAATTGTCAACTTTCACAGACACATTGCCACAGCAACCAAATGTTATTACACAAATTGCAATGAGACTACAAACAAAAATGGATTGACTTTTCATGGGTTAAATAATTTCACCTATGGAAATTACACAAAGCAGCACTATTCATTGAGTGAATCATTGCTGATGTTGTTACTGCCTCTCACTGTGCCAGAATAAACTCAAAATGTAGTGCAGTCATATGTATAGTGTTTTATCAAAACCCAGAACCACATTATTCATTATATTTTCTGAAATGTTTTAGGAATAGCTCCACCGCCACTGGCTTGCATTAATTCTTTTACAGAGACATATTTACACTCAGTGAAAGGCATTTAAGAAAACAAATTCTTTTATCCAATCCTTGTGCAATGCATGCTTACCTTTGCATTACTATAATGCATTGATTTGGGACACACAAGCAAATGCAGAGCAGAGATTAAAAATGTTTGCTTCTTATAAAAATATTTAAAACTTTATTAAAAATTGATCTACCTACCTTTTTAAAAGGAACAAACTTATGTTTTATTAGAATAAAAGCATCTCTCTCAAACCATCTACTTTTCTTTAAAAATAAAAATACTTGCCTTTCTACTCAAATGTCTATTTCCCTTTCAGGGTAATGATTCATTCCCTTTCCCTCCTGATACCCTGAAGAAGGAATGTATAAAAAAAAAAAAAAGGAATAAGGCCAAAGTAACAAAAAGGAATTTCAATAAATTTAAGAAAAGTGAAAAGCAGAATTGATCTGTTTCAGTTAATTTCTGTTTCAGTTCCAGAGAAGGCAATGGAACCCCATTCCAGTACTCTTGCCTGGAAAATCTCATGGGTGGAGGAGCCTGGTTGGCTGTAGTCCATGGGGTTGCTAAGAGTTGGACAGAACTGAGCGAATTCACTTTCACTTTTCACTTTCATGCATTGGAGAAGGAAATGGCAACCCACTCCAGTGTTCTTGCCTGGAGAATCCCAGGGACGAGGGAGCTGGATGAGCTGCCGTCTATGGGGTCGCCCAGAGTTGGACATGACTAAAGCAACTTAGCAGCAGCAGCAGCAGCAGTTTCAGTTCTGAAAAGTCATATTTTTCTTGAAATATGGTCATTTCATCCACATGATAATAGATTCTTAAGTTTGTTAGTGTAAAATTGGTCATATTACATCTGTAGGTTCTATGATGTCATCTTTTCCTTTCTGATATTGACTGGTCTTTTGGGCTAGTCTCTTTATATCACGATATTTCTTGCAAGTTTTGAACAATATTTTTAAATAAGGACAATATTTTCAAATAAATATTTTCAAAAAAGGACTAATTTTATACTTCTTCAATTTTCTTTTTGTTTTTTGCTAGATAACTCTATTGAGATATATTTCAAATACCATCAAGTCTACCCATTTAAGTGTAATTCAATGGTTTTTAACATATTTACAGAGCTATGACACCATTGTTACAATATAATTTTATAGGATTTTAGCACACCCAAAGAAACTTGTACCTATCAGCAGTCACTTACCAGCCCTCCCTCCAATCTCCAAGCTTAGATAACTACTCATTTAATTTGACTCTATAAATTTATCTATTTCAGATCTCTCATATGAATGAATAGGTACACTTTGCAATCTTCTATGAGTGATTTATTTTACTTAGTGTAATGTTTTAGGGGATCATCCTTGTAGCGTGTATAATGCTTCATTCCTTTTTATTGCAAGATACGTTTTACGGCAAAACATTACATATTTTGAATGTTATCCATTCATCAGTTGATTCAGGTTGTTTAATACCTCCAAGCTATTGTGAATACTGTCGTTATGAACATTCATATACTAGTATTTATATGAACATGTTTTTTCATTTTCTTGGTTAGGTACAGGTGGAATCAACTGGTCACATGGTAATTTTATTTTTAACAAATTGAGGAATTGCCAACATGATTTTCATCATGGCTACACCATTTTAAATTTTCACTAGGAATATAGGAGGGTTTCAACTTCTTGACTTTCTCTCCAACACTTGTCTATCTCTCTGATTGTAGCCATTCTAGTGGATGTGATATCATTATGATTTTGCCTTTTGTTTACCTAATGACTTGTGATGGCGAGCATCTTTTCATATGTTTATTACCCACCCATGCATCTTCCTTGGAGAAATGTATTCAATTATCTTTTTAATACTGAGTTGTCAGAGTTACTTAGATGGTCTAGACACAAATTCCCTATGAGGAATATGATTTTTTAATAAAAATATTAACAAAAATTCTCTCTCAATATTTGGATTGTCCTTTAATTTTTTCATGGTGTGCTTTGAAATCTATCAATTTTCTGCATTGCTGCTTTTGCTATTAGTGTAGTATTTGAGGAATTATTCCCTAGCCAAAAATTGCAAATACTCACTTCTTTGTTTTTTCCTAAAAGTTTTAGTTTTATCTCTTATATTTAGTTCTGTGAGCCACTTTGACTTAATCTTTGTGCATAATGTGAACTAAGGCTTCATATTTATTTTTCTAAGTGTGGGTATACATGCATCTACTTATTTTAGCAACATCTGTTGCTAACTAGAAAGACTATTCTTTCCCTATGCAGTTGTGTTGGCCTTTACATATTTGATTTAATTATTTTGTTAATTATTTGTTCAATTTAATTATTTTGAACTTGATTTTCTGTTTTCTTTCTTCTATTTAGTTTGGGTTCAACTTATTGTCTAATTTCTAGAGACAGATTTCTAATTTCTTGAGACATTGTACAGGAGATAGGAATCAAGACCATCGCCAAGAAAAAGATGAAATGGCTGTCTGAGGAGGCCTTACAAATAGCTGTGAATAGAAGGGAAGTGAAAAGCCAAGGAAAAAAAGAAAGATATACCCATTTGAATGCAGAGTTCCAAAGAATAGCAAGGAGAGATAAGAAAGCCTTCCTCAGCGATCAATGCAAAGAAATAGAGGAAAACAACAGAATGGGAAAGGCTAGAGATGTCTTCAAGAAAATTAGAAATGCCAAGGGAACATTTCATGCAAACATGGGCTCAATAAAGGACAGAAATGGTAGAGACCGAACAGAAGCAGAAGATATTAAGAGCTGTCAAGAATACACAGAAGAACTGTGCAAAAAGATGTTCACAACCCAGATAATCATGATGGTGTGATCACTTACCAAGAGCCAGACATCCTGGAATGTGAAGTCAAGTGGTCCTTAGGAAGCATCACTATGCACAAACCTAGTGGAGGTGATGGCATTCCAGTTGAGCTATTTCAAATCCTGAAAGACGATGCTGTGAAAGTCCTGCACTCAGTATGCCAGCAAATTTGGAAAACTCAGCAGTGGCCACAGGACTGGAAAAGGTCAGTTTTCATTCCAATCCCAAAGAGAGGCAATGCCAAAGAATGCTCAAACTGCCTCACAACAGCACGCATCTCACACACTAGTAAAGTAATGCTCAAAATTCTCCAAGCCAGGCTTCAGCAATACGTGAACCATGAATTTCCAGATGTTCAAGTTTGTTTTAGAAAAGGCAGAGGAACCAGAGATCAAATTGCCAACATGCACTGGATCATCAAAAGAGCAAGAGAGTTCCAGAAAAACATCTACTTCTGCTTTATTGACTATGCCAAAGCCTTTGACTGTGTGGATCACAATAAACAGTGGAAAATTCTGAAAGAGATGGGAATACCAGACCACCTGACCTGCTTCTTGAGAAACTTGTATGGAGGTCAGGAAGCAACAGTTAGAACTGGACATGGAACAACAGACTGGTTCCAAATAGGAAAAGGAGTGCATCAAGGCTGTATATTGTCACCCTGCTTATTTAACTTTGAAGCCTCTTGATGAAAGTGAAAGAGGAGAATGAAATAGTTGGCTTAAAGCTCAACATTCAGAAAACGAAGATCATGGCATTTGGTCCCATCTCTTCATGGGAAATAGATGGAAAAACAGTGGAAACAGTGTCAGACTTTATTTTCTTAGGCTCTAAAATCACTGCAGATGGTGATTGCAGCCATGAAATTAATAGACGCTTACTCCTTGGAAGGAAAGTTATGAATAACCTAGACAGCATATTCAAAAGCAGAGAAATTGCTTTGCCAACAAAGTTCCATCTAGTCAAGGCTATGGTTTTTCTGGTGGTCATGTATGGATGTGAAAGTTGGTCTATAAAGAAAGTTGGGCACAGAAGGATTGATGCTTTTGAACTGTGGTGTTGGAGAAGACTCTTGAGAGTCCCTTGGACTGCAAGGAGATCCAACCAGTCCATCCTAAAGGAGAGCAGTCCTGGGTGTTCATTGAATGGACTGATGTTGAAGCTGAACGCCAATGTTTTGACCACCTGATGCGAAGAACTGACTCATCTGACAAGACTCTCATGCTGGGAAAGATTGAGGGCGGGAGGAGAAGGGGATGACAGAGGATGAAATGGCTGGGTGTTATCACCGACTCGATGGACGTGGGTTTGGTTAAACTCCGAGCGTTGGCGATGGACAGGGAGGCCTGGTGTGTTGTGGATCATGGGGTCACAAAGAGTTGGACACAACTGAGTGACTGAACTGAACTGAGACAGATAATTAGATTACTGAATATCAACTTTCTTCTTTTCTAATATAGGTATTTTAAGGCTATACATTTCTAAGTGTATCTGTTCTCATTATCACTTATGTGACAGAGGAAATATATATTTATCTTAATTATAATTTGATTCAAAATATTTTCATACATTCAGTGAGATTTTTTTTAACTCATAGGGTATTTTTGGATGGATTTATCTTAATTTCTTTTTGTTAGTTTTGTTTTTTATATGATTTTTAAAGGTTATACTCCATTTACAGTTATTACAAAATAGTAGGTATGTTCTCTGAATTGAACAATACATCCTTATAGCCTTACACCCAATAATTTGTACTTCCCAACCCATCACTCCTATATTGTCCCTCCCTTCCCTCACTTTTAACCACTAATTTGTTCTCTATGTTAGTGAGTTTGCTTCTTTTTTGTTGTTGTTGTTGTATTCACTAGTTGTCTTTTTTTTATATTCAGCATGTAACACCATACAATATTTGCCTTACTCTGTATGACTTTTTCACTTAACATTATTCTCATCCATGTTACTGCAAACAAGAAAATTTTATTATTTTATATGGCTGTGTATAATAACCCATTGGACTTCCCAGGTGGTACTAGTGGTAAAGAACCTGCCTGCCAATGCAGGAGACATAAAAGACATGGGTTCAATCTCTGAGTCGGGAAAATCCCCTGGAATTGAGCATGGTGACTCACTCCAGTACTGTTGCCTGGAGAATCCAACAGAGGAGCCTGGTCCATAGGGTCTCAAAGAGATGAACACTACTGAACTGACATAACATACACACAGTATTCCGTTATATACACATTCTATATCATCTTTATCCATTTATCTGTTGATGGAGACTTATGTTTCATTGGCAATTGAAAATTGCTACTATGAACATTAGAGTATATATATCTTTTTGAATTAGTGTTTTTATTTTTTTTCAGCTATATACCTACTAGTAGATTTGCTGGGTAATACAGTAGTTCCATCTTCAGTTTTTTGAGAAACCTCCATATTGTTTTCCACAGTAGCTTCACCAATTTACATTCCCAACAACACTGTAAGAGGGTTTTTGTTTTCTCATAGCCCCAGAAACATTTGCTATTTATTTATTTGGTGATAGCCATTCTGATATGTGTGAGTGATATCTCGTGGTTTTGTTGAAATTCCCTGATGATTAGCAATGTTGAACATCCTTTTATGTGTTTGTTAGTCATCTGCTCTTCCTCTTTGGAAAAGAACATATCTATTCAGTTCTTCTGTTCATTTTTTCAAAAGCTATGACTGATAAAGTATTAATAGCCAACGTTTATAAATAGATCATATAACTCAACATAAAATAGAAACTTATTTTAAAATGAGTAGAAGAACTCAGAATAATAGAAGTGGCCTTCTTAATTTTAAAATACGGAAGGATTTTTCTTTCTTTCTTTCTACGTTTCTTTTTTGAGGGGCCACATGGCTTGAAGAATCTTAGTTCCCCAAGCAGAGAGTTTTACCACTATAGAACTTCTTCTTTAAAATAGTAATGATTTTGTTTTTCTTTTGATATCTGTTCCACTATATCAGCTTTCTTTATGCTAGTATTTGTATAATATATCTTTTTTGCACTTGTAATACTTTTCATTTTTCTCTATTATTATATGTAAATTGTGTCTTATATACAGCTTTCAAAGATTGTTTATTTCTATCCACATGGAAATACTTGCTTTTTAATTGAATTTAATCTGATGACTTTTAATTTTGGTGCTTAAATCTGCTTACTGTTTCTGTGTGTGTGCCAACTATTTTTTTGTTCTTGTTTCTTTATTGTGAATTATAGCTCTGCTGCTTCCTATTTTGTATAATTATGGGCAAATTAAGGCTCAGAATGTTTAAATGAGTGGATCAAGTCTCATAGCACTAAGATGGACAATTCATTTCTGCCAGCTCCTTGTACTATCTCTAACTGTGATTCATGATAGTTTTCAGTTTTGAATTTGCCATTAACTAGCTGTGTGTCTTTAAGTTAGACACTCAACTTCCCTGTGATTCTAAGCATACGGTGTTTTCAATGTCCTCCTCATTAAAAATATATGTATATATTCTTATCTCTCCAAAACAATTCTATGGTATATTTAGAGAAATTATTAAAATTCACAGTAGGATGGTTTGTTTCAATTTGTTCACCTAAAATTCAACCTCCTTAATTTTTTTTTCCAGTTACTCTGAGTTTTCCAGGAGGCTGAGTCCCTTGAACTCAGGAAAAATTCTCTCATATTCTCTAGTCACAGCTGTCCAGTCAGCAGCCACTGAGATTTTTGCTGCTGATGGCCTCTTGGTATCACTGTTTTGGGGAGGACACTTTCAACTGCTAATGATTCCTCTCTCTACTACTCTGAGCTTTGACCACTCCTCATTCCTTGTCTTTACCTATCTTATTCAAAAGGTGACACTTTATGCTTCATAACAGAGGGACCAGGGTGCATCTTTTAACAAACCCTAAATAATAAGTGTGCATAAGAATATATTACAACTATCATGTAGGTATGAATCTGAAGATAGGTCCCTACAAAGCCAGCTCCTCCCAATTACATGGAAACTTGCCCCTGCAAACATTCTAAAGAACTTCACGCTAATTCCTGGTACTAAAAAAATAAATAAATAAAATTTTGTCCAATCTGGCCGAAGACTGCCACTTGTTGTCCATTACCAACCTGTTCCAAGGGGAACTGTGCCAAGCCAAGTCTATTTTTATTTTTGTTTCAAGAGACCTGTGTTATGTTATTTTCCCCATCTTACAGATGGGAAAGCTGAAATGAAGACATCTGAAGCAAACTTTGCCTTAACACTAACCAAGAATCTTTCTCTAAGTATATTAAATTAAGTAATGCTTTTGTAGAATAAATGTGAAATCTTCAATTTTTAGGTATTTAGCCAAAATCCATAGATTAGTTGTACCACTCATTTACCTGCCAGTCTAAAAGACTTCTTACTCTGGATTTTAAGAAATTTGAATGTGGGCTTACTTGTCCCTACATTGATTGCAAATTATAGTAGGACTGCTATTCTAGTTATTATGCCAGATTTTATTTACTACAAATGTGATAATATAAATATTTACATGCATTTACACTAATATATTTATTAATATCCAGAAAGCTGCCCTGACTTAAGTAGACGCCTATGAGGACAAAGAATAAACGTAGAGACTGACTTAAGACCTAATAGTAGCAAAATTTTATTTTCTCTTAACATAAATTGAACGAACATAATATATCATATATGTCCTATTTTAATCACATATATATTTCACAAAAATTGTTTGGAAGTACAGAAAACAGTCTGTGGAATATCTTTAAGGTTATGTGACTGGTTTTATCAGGTGACAAGTTCCTGCTACTTATTCCCTTAAAGCCACAACTTTGATGTACCAAAACAGGTTTTGTTTTTGTTTTTTTTTTTTTTTGGCATGTTTTTATTTCTGTGTAAAATGTGAAATTAACCCAGGTGCTGATTTATGAATATAATTTTTTATTTTGTTTTGGTTTTGATAAAAAATTGTCTCTTTCTCTTCAAAAACAAAAGAATGAAGTACAGAAACATGGTGCAATTGTTTGTTTATTTTAATGTAATAAAACAACACATAAAAGGCTTATATTCATTGCCTTTACTTATCAAAATGGCTGAAAATGAGGCCAAGTTCCTGAGTGTACCTGATGCTTATGTGTGGACTTGGACTTGATAATGAAATTGTGGTTCATTGTGTGTTTCTAATGGCTTCTGGAAAGTTTTGATTGATGTTACACCAGGCTGTGCACAATATACTGAAGTGCATTATTCCATGGTACTTGTTCCCATTTCCATGGAAATCTCTGACTCATGTACATTTTACTTGATTGTGCTCCAAACCATAATTTTTATTTTTAATACAAAAGTTGTCTAGCCCTCCTGTTCTAAGGTTTAAAAACAATAACATTTTGGATCAAACTTTAAACTGAGCTAGAAGAAGGAAATGAAATCTAATTTATTCAAGGTTGAAGTTTTTACAGACCCTTCTAGTATTTCCAAATGAATTAAAATAACTTTCAAATGAAACAACATTCATGTCTCCATCACATTAGCTCCTTTTCTACACATATCAATTTCACGTGTGAGGGAGGAGAGGTAGTCTCACCTCTTTTATATAGACAAAAGAGGATTTAGTTAGGGTGTCATCAGGAACAAGACCATCCCTGGAGTCATCTAACCCTGACTTCTTACCGTGCTGAGTCCTTCCTTGTTCTTTATTCCTATGAAAACCATGCTTGTTCTATGTCTTTATAAAAGGCACCACAGTTTATCCATTTGTCCAAATTAGAAAGTGCATCCTTCCCTGTTGTGTACCCCAATCCCTCACAAATTATCTTGTGAAATCTACCTGATAAATCTTTTTACTCCATTTCTGCTCATAGCACCATCATATCTGCACTGTAATAGTTCAATATTCCCTTAAGTTTTCTTTCTGCTTCTGGGTGTTATTGTTTCTAATCTGTTTTGAAGTTTGCTTAAAAATTGTCTTTTCAAAACATGAATAGAATCCAGTGCTCTGAAACTGTCAATGACTTAGCTTTGCCTGTATCACAAATGCCAAGCTTGTTAGTGTATGTAAAAAGGCCCTTCAAATTCAAACTCTGTATTTACTACCATGAATCCCTTTAGCAGTTGAAGCTTTGCCACATTAATGTGTTGCCAAATGCTCTGCAAAAAAGGCTACAAAAGTGCTGACTGGAGGAAACTATACTTGAACAAAATAAAGTACAAAAGGGAAAGAGGATGAATTTGGGGGCTGACAAATTGCTCTGGAATTTTGGGGCTGACAAATTGCCTGCTGCATTTCTTTATGGATTAGATGTCTTACTTCCCTTTTCCCTGAAACTTCTGTTTCAGCCACTAGCTTTTTCTTTCCCTTCAATTTTGTTTGGATTTGAATTTAGTTTGGATTTGAAATTGACTTTGGACCATAGATGTGGTTCTAACCTGGCAATTCATTTAGGTGTTATGCCTGGAAAATTCCCTTGGTTCTGAGAACAGAAAATTCAGTAGAGAGCCTCTGGCCCTCACTTCCTGTATCAGTCTGTGTTCAGTACAGAAAACAGAAACTACTCTAAGAAGACAGTTAAAATGAGAATTAAGTTGTTGGAGGAGCTGAAGAATATTTCATCTGAGCTTCTTGGAAATAATCCCATGACAACATTCTTGGTTTCATAGGGAGAGATCACTATCTGTCCTGAACTAGGCTGGAGACAGAGCCCCATCTGCACTATCACAGCTGACTCTCAGCATCTATAAAACTCTTGGTGGATTATTCACTGCTGCAGCTAGGGCAGCTGAACATTTCCACACCCAGTATTGAAAGCAGCCTCTGTCACACAAGCACCATCAGGACCTCATTTCAACTTTTCCAGATCTTAGGAGCGTGTGCAACTGATGGACCTAATTTACATTGAAAACCCTAGCTGCAAGGGAATCTGGGAAAAACTGATTTTTGCTTTCCAAATCTAGAAGAAAGGGGGCTTGGAGGTTGATCAAGTCCATCCAGGGTTCTCAGTATTCTTCTAGCTCTTGCTCCTGTTCTGTTTCTCTGTCAGTCCTGATATTCATTTCTTCTCTTCACTTTCTTATTTTCTGGTATAGAGTTAGTCCAACTTGACTTATCAATATAGTACAGTACTGGCTAAATACATGCATAAAGACAGCCTTCTGAATGGGAGAAAATAATAGCAAATGAAGCAACTGACAAACAACTAATCTCAAAAATATACAAACAACTTCTGCAGCTCAATTCCAGAAAAATAAACGACCCAATCAAAAAATGGGCCAAAGAACTAAATAGACATTTCTCCAAAGAAGACATACGGATGGCTAACAAACACATGAAAAGATGCTCAACATCACTCATTATTAGAGAAATGCAAATCAAAACCACAATGAGGTACCACTTCACACCAGTCAGAATGGCTGCGATCCAAAAATCTGCAAGCAATAAATGCTGGAGAGGGTGTGGAGAAAAGGGAACCCTCCTACACTGTTGGTGGGAATACAAACTAGTACAGCCACTATGGAGAACAGTGCGGAGATTCCTTAAAAACTTGCAAATAGAACTACCTTATGACCCAGCAATCCCACTTCTGGGCATACACACTGAGGAAACCAGAATTGAAAGAGACACATGTACCCCAATGTTCATCGCAGCACTGTTTATAATAGCTAGGACATGGAAACAACCTAGATGTCCATCAGCAGATGAATGGATAAGAAAGCTTTGGTACATATACACAATGGAGTATTACTCAGCCGTTAAAAAGAATTCATTTGAATCAGTTCTGATGAGATGGATGAAACTGGAGCCGATTATACAGAGTGAAGTAAGCCAGAAAGAAAAACACCAATACAGTATACTAACACATATATATGGAATTTAGGAAGATGGCAATGATGACCCTGTATGCAAGACAGGGAAAGAGACACAGATGTGTATAATGGACTTTTGGACTCAGAGGGAGAGGGAGAGGGTGGGATGATTTAGGAGAATGACATTCTAACATGTATACTATCATGTAAGAATTGAATCGCCAGTCTATGTCTGATGCAGGATACAGCATGCTTGGAGCTGGTGCATGGGGATGACCCAGAGACATGTTATGGGGAGGGAGGTGGGAGGGGGGTTCATGTTTGGGAATGCATGTAAGAGTTAAAGATTTTAAAATTTAAAAAAATTAAAAAAAAAAAAAAACAGACAGAGGGAATCAGTTACACTTATACATATATCCACTTTTTTTTAGATTATTTTCCCATATAGGTTATTAAACCATGTTGAATGGAGTTCCCTGTGCTATATAGTAGGTTCTTCTTTAACTAGTTTGATTTTATTTTTATTGTTTTTATATTTTGTTTTATATTTGTTTTTATATTTTTATTGGAGTATAATTATTTTACAATGATGTGTTAGTTTCTGATGTACAACAAATTGATTTAGCTATATGTATATATATATATATATTTCCTCCCTCTTGAACCTCTCTCCCTCACCCCCCTCCCCCCATCCCACTCCTCTGGATCATCACAGAACATGGAGCTGAAATTCCTGTGCTATATAGCAGGTTCCCACTAGCTATCTGTTTTATCCATGGAAGTGTATATATGTCAATTCTATTCTCCCTGTTTGTCCTATCCTCTGTTCCCCTTCCCCCTCTGTGACCACATGTCCATTCTTTACTTCTGCGTCTCCATTCCTGCCCTGCAAATAGGTTCATTTTTATCACACTTCTAGTATGAAACTAATGCAACCTTGTAAATCAACTATACTCTAATGCTTGCATGCTAAGTCACTTTAGTCATGTCTGACTCTTTGCAAACCTGTGAACTGAAGCCCCTCAGACTACTCTATCCATGGGATTCTCCAGGCAAGAGTACTGAAGTGGGTAGTCATGCCCCCCTCGAGGGGATCTTTCTGACCCAGGGATCAAACCTGCATCTCTTAAGTCTTCTGCATTGGCAGGCAGGTTCTTTACCACTAGTGCTACCTGGTATGCATATACTCCAATAAAAATTATGTTTTTACAAAAGCAAAAACTAAAAGAAGAAATATTTGTGTGTAGTATGTGAAAACTTGAGTTTATCAGTTTGATAAACTGATAGTTTTATCTAGTTTGCATTTATCTTCCAAACAGTAAAGAAGATAAGAAACTGAATTTGACTATAAAACTAATCCAATTCTTAGAATTTGCAAACATTTTGAATTAAACTTCTGAAGGTTTTAATTAAATTGCTCACAGTTTGAACTTATTCACAACATCCTGACATTTCAGCATTGCTCCAGGCTCCATGCACAATGTTTTAGAAACTGAGCCAAAAACGGGATAGATATAATCTATCTACTATTTGAAAAACTAGTCTCAGAAAATTAGGAAGTTAGGCAAGGCCAAGTTATTAACCTATCTTCTGGAAACGGTAAGAGGGTTATCTCCTGTGCAACCAGGCCTCCAGTTCAATTGTTAATCTAATTAATTTACACAGAAGCATAGCTGCTCACATTTCCCCTTGGTACAGAACTTTAGGGAAAAACTTAAATACATAAAGTAGGCTAGCACTTACAAAAGTAATGCTGGCAGAAGCAGTGTTTACAAATGTCAGCATGGCTGTTCATTGCTGGTGTATAAGTGGTCACCATCCTGACAAGAAGAGCATTCTCCTCTGGGCCTGTTGCACTTCCTAGAAATCCAGGGAAGGCCTACTGAACAGTATGGCAAGACTTGTAAGAAGATCTGTCAGCTTCTGCATATTGAAGTGAGTCACTTGAATTACGACATGTGAATATGTATGCATATAAAGAGTCACAAATATGCTAGTGACAAATGATGCCTAGAGTAGGTTCTAGGAAATGAGATTCAAGCACTTGAGTTATTGTTTTATATTAACTAATGCAGATCTTCTAGTCTTTCTCTGAAAAAGAATGGAAAAGCTGCAGAGTAAGCAGGGGAAAGTTCTTAGCCCATTCTAACTTGTAACAGTGTGGTGGCGTTTCACAAACTGGACTTTCTCTGAATAAAAGGAGTTATTAGGATATCCACAGCAAATAGGGATTCAGTGAGAAAGCATGCAGCCAATGATCAGAAATCACACTGAGAAAAAGGGACCTTTCTTTGGAGTGGCCTTTTTTCTTTCTGTTTTGGGTGTGAAAGAGTTCTGGCAGTGGGCTGCAGCACCCCCAGGAAGAGGGTTCATTCAGCTGTTCAACTTGGCTGCCTTGGGAGGGGGGGTCCCTGCCCCAACTATTTGTCCTTGTGCAGCTCTCCTGGGCATGTGTGTTTCAGTGCAGTTCAGTCGCTCAGTCCTGTTCAACTCTGGGTGACCCCATGGACTGCAGCTACCAGGCCTCCCTGTATGTCACCAACTACCGGAGCTTGCTCAAACTCATGTCCATCGAGTCAGTGATGCCATCCAGGTATCTCATCCACTGTTGTCCCCTTTACCTCCTGCCTTAATTCTTACCCTAATCAATCAGGGTATTTTCCAATGAGTCAGTTATCCGTATAAGGTAGCCAGAGTATCAGAGCTTCAGCTTCAGCATCAGTCCTTCCAATGAATATTCAGGACTGATTTCCTTTAGGATTGACTGGTTTGATCTCCTTGCAGTCCAAGCCCTCTCAAAAGTCTTCTTCAACACCACATTTCAAAAGCGTCAATTCTCTGGTTCTTAGCTTTCTTTATAGTCCAACTCTCACATCCATACATGATTACTGGAAAAACCATAATTTTGACTTTGACCTTTGTCAGCAAAGTAATGTCTCTGCTTTTTAATATGCTGTCTAGGTTGGTCATAACTATTCTTCCAAGGAACAAATGTCTTTTAATTTCATGGCTGCAGTCACCATCTGCAGTGATTTTGGAGCCCAAGAAAATAAATTCTGTTATTGTTTCTATTGTTTCCCCATCTATTTTCCTTGAAGTGATGGGACCAGATACTGTGTTCTTAGTTTTTTGAATGTTGAATTTTAAGCCAGCTTTTTCACTCTCCTCTATCACTTTCATCAAGAGACTCTTTAGTTCCTCTTTACTTTCTGCCATAAGGGAAGTGTCATTTGCATATGTGAGATTATTAAAAGTTTTATTGATAACCTTGATTCCGGCTTGTGCTTCATCCAGACCAGCATTTTACATGATGCAATCTGCATATAAATTAAATAAGCAGGGTGACAACATACAGCCTTGACATACTCCTTTCCTGATATGAAACCAGTCTGTTGTTTCATGTCTGGTTCTAACTGTTGTGTCTTGACGTGCATACAGATTTCTCAGGAGGGAGGTCATATGGTCTGGTATTCCCATCCCTTTAAGAATTTTTCACAGTTTGTTGTGATCCACACAATCAAAGGCTTTGGCATAGTCAATAAAGCCGAAGTAGATGTTTCTCTGGAGCTCTCTTGCTTTTTCAGTGATCCAACGATGATGGCAATTTGATCTCTGCTTTTTCTAAATCCATCTTGAATATCTGGAAGTTCATGCTTCACATATTGTTGAAGCCCAACTTGGAGAATTTTGAGCATTACTTTGCTAGAGTGTGAAATGAGTGCAATTGTGAAGTAGTTTAAACATTCTTTGGCATTGCCTTTCTTTGGAATTGGAATGAAAATTGACCTTGTTCTGTTCTGTGGCCATGGCGGAGTTTTTCAAATTTGCTGTCATATCGAGTGCAGCACTTTCACAGCATTATCTTTTAAGATTTAAAATAGCTAAACTGGAATTCCATCACCTCCACTAGCTTTGTTTGTAGTGATGCTTCCTAAGAACCACTTGACTTCACATTTTAGGATATCTGACTATAGGTGAGTGTTCACACCATCATGGTTATCTGGGTCAGAAAGATCTTTTTTGTACATTTCTTTTGTGTATTCTTGCCACCTCTTGTTAATATCTTCTGTTCTTGCTAGGTCGATACCATTTCTGTCCTTTATTGAGCCCATATTTGCATGAAATGTTTCCTTGGTATCTCTAATTTTCTTGAGATCTCTAATATTTCCCATTCTATTGTTTCCCTCTATTTCTTTGCACTGACAACTGAAGAAGGCTTTCTTATCTCTCCTTGCTATTCTTTGGAACTCTATACTCAAATAGGTGTATATTTCTTTTTGTTCTTTGCGTTTAACTTCTCTTCTTTTCTCAGCTACTTTTAAGTCCTCCTCAGACAACCATTTTGCCTTTTTACATTTCTTTTTCTTGGGGATGGTCTTGATCACTGCCTCCTGTACAATGGCATAAACCTCCATCCATAGTTCTTCAGGCACTCCATCTATCAGATCTAGTCCCTTGAATCTATGTGTCACTTCCACTGTATAATCATAAGGGATTTGATCTAGGTCATACCTGAATGGTCTAGTGGTTTTCCCTCCTTTGCTTCAAGTCTGAATTTGTCAATAAGGAGTTCATGATATGAGCCACAGTCATCTCCTGGTCTTGTTTTTGCTGACTGTATAGAGCTTGTTTATCTTTGACTGCAAAGAATATAATCAATCTGATTTTGGTATTGACCATTTGGTGATGTCCACATTTAAAGCTTTCTCTTGTGTTGTTAGAAGAGGGTATTTGCTTGACCATTGCATTCTTTTGGCAAAACTCTGTTAGCCTTTGCTCTGCTTCATTCTGTGCTCAAAGGCCAAATTTTCCTGTTATTTCAGGCCTCTCTTGACTTCCCACTCTTACTTTTACATTCCATTCCCCTCTGATAAAAAAGACATCTTTTATTTGTGGTACTTCTAAAAGGTCTTGTAGGTCTTCATAGAACTGTTAAACTTCAGCTTCTTCAGCCTTATTGGTTGGAGCATAGACTTGGATTACTATGGTATTGAATGGTTTGCCTTGGAAACGAATAGAGATCATTCTGTAGTTTTTCAGATCATACTCATGTGCTTCATTTTAGACACTTTTGTTGACTATGAGGACTACCCCATTTCTTCTAACGGGTTCTAAGTGTTTCCTCTTACTGTTTATATGAAGGTAACCACATTACCATGATAAGGTGCGCTTCTGTTCTTCAATCAAATGTAAATGTAGTTTTGTATCCCCTGCCTAGAATCACCAGTCCTCTGCTTTTGCTTAGAAGACTTATGATGTGAAGTTATAAATGTCTTTGATTAGTTTGTCTTCAAAACAAATCTAAAAAACAAACCCTTTTTTTTTTTTTTTTTTAACCATTTTCTCCTGACATCCTGATATATAGCACAGATTCACATGACCAGAAGAGTCAGTGTTTAGGGTTGAGGGGGAAATTAAAATGATGTTTTATTAGCTATAGTGAGTTTCTTTACCAACCAATTTTTTTCCTTGTAAGTTTTTTTTTTTTTTGAGGCTTTCTGAGTATTTGTACTTAAAACTGAATACATATTTTTTTCTATGTTTAATGTAAATGCTCCCTTATTTGTACCTATCTTGACATCAGTTTTATTTAATTTGCCAAAAAAAATATATAACTTCAAGCACATCAATGAATACATTGTTACCAAAGTTTCTTAAAAATGTTTCTTTTAATTCCTTGAAATGTGCCTCCATTCAGTTGAATTATATAGAAGTCATAATTATTAAAAAATTAATAAATAACCAGAGAACAAAGCTCCATAATTAATGAGGCAATATGTCTTATTTCAACATGAGGAGAAGAATAATAAAAAAATTAAAATTGAATATGAAAACCAGAGGAATATCAGAACTCAGATATTTCCTATGCTTCTTTTCACTGTCTCAGTATCTTTCAATATACCTCTATAAAGTTAAGAGTAAGTATGAAAGAAATCAGGAACACTTAAAAAGTATATACACTACTATCCATAAAATAGATAACTAATAAGAACCTGATCTATAACACATGGAATTCTACTCAACACTCCATGATGACTCATCTAGGAAAAGAATCTAAAAAAAAAGGATTATATTATTTACATATATACACATTTGTATACATATGTGAGCTGAGTCTCTTTGCTATACCTGAAACCATCAAACATCATAAGTCAACTTACTCCCATAGTTGGGTCTCCTCTCAGATCTACTGAATTGACAAACATGGTATACAGTCTAGATACATTCTTACACAAGATATTGATTTCAGTTTAGATTTGTGTTTGTTTAGCTATATTGGTTTGAAAGTCTCCAAGAAAAGAAAGGTCTTATTTTCATCTGATATATGTCTCATTGCATGGTCTGTTTCAATTTTCAAAATTGCAAAATACAGCTCAAGTGAGGGTAAGTGTACAGAGAATGAACACTATTATCTATAACTTACAAAGCATCCCTGGAGTATACCCAGGAATAACTGGTGGAAAGGAATTTTCTGTTCAACCATGTCTTTCCTCGTGTTCACCACGTGGCAGCTATGGGCTAACCTGATGGGTGTGCCTTGCTTTCATGAAGCAACGAACTTTTAGTCTGAAAGGAAGCATTTAATTCAATGTCAGAAATAATTCACCAATCACTATCTTAACCAATCTATCTATTCAACAAGTTTATAAATCGTCAATGAAAGTAGAAATTTAAGCTCATCTATTTCAAAGACATTATTTGACCTAAATTCTTGTTTGTATAATGCCATTAATTAGAATAATCTCCTACGGAAGTGTCAGGTGTTATAATCTTCAGCTAATTTTTGATCCCTGAAATACATTGAGCTCTGTCCCCAACTCTCCCAATCCAGTGGAGAAAACATCAATCTGTTGGTCAGGAGTCTGATTACTGAAAGGTCCTTAAAGCATCAATATGTTTAGAAGATGTCTGTATGTAAACAGCCCTATACCACTACATACCTTACTTTTAACCTAAGGTAAAAAGAGACTTTTACCTTATCAAAGCTGGTATAAGAATAAGTACAATGTGAATATTTTTAGTTTCCATTTGGAATGGTGGCCAAAAAGATTTGTTTTTATTACTGATTCTCTTTTTCATTCTAAAAAATAAAAATATTAGTATCTTGTATATGCAAAGGAGCACAGGTTTATATAACTTTTGACAGTAGAAAATATTTGCTGGTTGTGAATTCTGCAGAGAAAAGTGCAAGAAAACCATACATTTTACCCAGTTTTTCTTCCTGGGAACTGTGGGAAATGCCTCAATATGGTTATTTATGTTAGACTTGCTAATATTATTTTATTTCTTTGATATGCCTCCCTTTTACCTCTGTTAGAAGAGCTCCATACATTTCCTGGCCACTCTCTGAGTTACAGAGCTAAGCATATTATGTCTTTTTTAAAAATTATTGAGATATAATTGATTTACAGGGGTGTGTTAAGTTCTACAATATAGCAAAGTGATTCAGTTACACACCTATATGCATTCTTTTTCATATTCTTTTCATAAGTTTTATCACAGAATATTAATATAGTTTATTGTGATATGCAATAAGATCTTTCTGATTATCCTCTCTCTAGGTCATAGTTTGCACCTGCTAACCCAAGACTCCTCCATCTCCTTTCTCCCTTGGCAAACAAGTCTTATCTCTATGTCTGGAAGTCTGCTCTGTTTCAGAAATAAGTTCAACAACTCTTGTCTCTTTGTGGCAGCCTCTATCCTTTTGAAGTAGGGATGGCCCTGCTTTTTGACAATACCAGTTGTTTGCTCATATTTTTCATATATGTTCTAGGTTATGTAATCAATATTATTTTCTTACTTGCATTTTATCTACTTCTCTAAGAACTCTATTAAGCAGGATACATATTGTTTTGTCAAATGTTTTACCTTAGTACCTAATACAACACATCTAGAATCTCCACAAATATTTATTGAATGGATAAATACTACTTTAATATACTATAGTTCAATAAAATATATTTATGTACAACTTCATGAGTATTCATTTTCATAACTATGAATTGGGTGAATGAAAATTTCCCATCAAGAAAGTTAACCTAAAATTAACGTTTCAAGAATAAACTTTGTAAGTGATAATTAACTGTGATGATTTTTTTCTTGTGTTGCTTTTTTTCCTAAACCAAGGAGAGACGAAACAGCTAATGCTTGTTGGGCACTAGAACCTTTTGAAGCTATCATCATAGCTCTTGGACAAGTAATGTTCAAGAAAATTGCCAAAGCCAGATTATAAATTATACTATACAAGTTGTGAAGTACTAGACAGTAATCTAGAAAAGCTAAACTAGGTAAATTAATTAACTAGAAAATAACACATTTGGCAGTTGTCTTTAACATCTTATTAGTTCAGTTCAATTGCTCAGTCGTGTCCAACTTTGTACCACCCCGTGGACTGCAGCACGCCAGGCCTCCCTGTCCATCACCAATTCCTGGAGCTTGCTAAAACTCATGTCCATCAAGTCGGTGATGCCATCCAAACATCTCATCCTCTGTTGTCCCCTTCTCTTCCTGCCTTCAGTCTTGCCCAGCATCAGGGTCTTATCCAATGAGTCAGTTCTTCGCATCAGGTGGCCAAAGTATTGGAGCTTCAGTATCAGTCCTTCCAATGAATATTCAGGATTTATTTCCTTTAGGATTGCCTGGCTTGATCTCCTTGCAGTCCAAGGGACTCCCAAGAGTCTTTTCTAATACCACAGTTCAAAATATCAGTTCTTCAGTGCTCAGCTTTCTTTATGGTCCAACTATCACATTCACATGTGACTACTGGAAAAACCATAGCTTTGACTACATGGATCTTAGTTGGAAAAGTAATGTCTCTGGCTTTTAATATGCTGTCTAGGTTGATCATAAATATTCTTCCAAGGGACAAGTGCTTTTTAATTTTATGGCTGCAGTCACCATCTGCAGTGATTTAGCTTGGCATTTTGCAGGATGTACTCTGCATATAAGTTAAATAAGCAGGGTGACAATATACAGCTTTAACATACTCCTTTCCTGATTTGGAACCAATCTGTTGTTCCATGTCCAGTTCTAACTGTTCCTTCCTGACCTGTAATCAGATTTCTCAGGCGGCAGAAAAGGTGGCCTGGTATTTCCATCTCTTGAAGAATTTTCTGCACTTTGTTTTGATATGATCCACTCAGTCAATGGCTTTGGCATAGTTAATAAAGTAGAAGGAGATGTTTTTCTGGAACTCTCTTGCTTTTTTGATGATCCAACGATGTTGGCAATTTGATTTCTGGTTCCTCTGCCTTTTCTAAACCCAAGAGAAGGCAATCCAAGAGGTAACAAGAATACACAGAAGAATTATGCAAGAAAGATCTTCATGACCCAGATAACCATGATGGTGTGATCACTCACCTAGAATCAGACATCCTGGAAGGCAAAGTCAAGTGGGCCTTAAGAAGCATCACTGCGAACAAAGCTAGTGGAAGTGATGAAATTCCAGTTGAGATATTTCAAATCCTAAAAAATGATGTTGTGAAAGTGCTTCACTCAATATGCCAACAAATTTGTAAACTTTAGCAGTGGCCACAGGACTGGAAAAGGTCAGTTAGTTTTTATTCCAATTCCAAAGAAAGGAAATGCCAAAGAATGTTAAAATCTTATAAAATGATACTATTTTGCAACTAGTCATCATTTCATGGCAAACAAAGGACATTTCAGTACTTAGAATGGGGTAACAAAAATGAATAGAATGGGCTTAAAACATATTACTTTCTACTCTTCAGTCACTGGTCAAAAATAATTTTTCTCATAAGTTATATAACCACATCCAGTCCCCTCGCACATTCTCCACAGGAGGTGTGTAGGAGAACATGCATCCTGTCTAGATAGCCAGGCATAACTAGCTTAGATAAAGTCCACATTCATCACAGCAGAACCTGAAACAGGAATTGGTAGGAGCTGATTCAAGTTATTATTTCACTGAAGATCTGAAATCAGTCATATCTAAAAGAAAAATATTTTTGTGAAGAATAATTAACTAGTAAATAAATAATTTAAATGATCAACTGTGTGAATATGAAGCATTATGTTGGCATTTATATTCATACAATATTTTAGAATTGGATAATTTCTAAGCTGAGAAAGACAGATTATGTTCAAAGATAAATCATTTATGTCATGGTAAAATCCCATATAAGTAAGACATATTGCAAAAACAAATAAAAGTACCATCTTGAATAAAACCTCTAGCTTATATCAACAACTGCTCCCTATGATAAATGAAAGTCCTCAAACAAGGCTCAGTATTGTTAAACAGTGGAAAAAGAAAAATACATCTGAGTGCACGGGTACTAAGAGCATAAAGCACCAAAAACATATGCGGTCAAATGTTCCTCCTTCTCACAAACAGTAGTCCTCCTTTATCCATGTGGAATACATTTCAACACCCCCAATGGATCCCTGAAACTACAGACAGTACTGAACCCTATATATTTCCTATGTTTGTATATCTGTGGTGAAGTTAAATTTATAAATTAGGCACAGTGAGAAAATATCTGAATTGTCAGCATCACCAGTCTCACATTTGGAGTCCTTATTAAGTAAAACAAGGTTTATTTAACACAAGAACTGCAGTATCATGACGATCAATCTGATAAACAATGCTACTAAGTGACTAATGGTCAGACATGCTAGACAAAGGGATGCTCTATGGCCGAGGCAGCAGAATGGAGCAAGACAGTGAGAGTTCAACACAGTATCCAGAATGATATGCAATTGAAAACTGACAAATTTTTTATTCCTAGAATTTTCCATTTAATATTTTTGGAGATTGTTGGCCAAGGGTAACTGAAACCTCACAAATAAAAACCACAGATGAAGGGGCATTGGTATAACAAATTTCAGACCCTCAATACCTAAGCTCAGACAGATGTTCATTGTACCAATCATACAGCCTCTAGCGCCCTTTATGAGTGTATTTATAATTCAGTACTGACCATTCAATGATCTGATAAAATCATGAAGAAGAAAAGTGCAAGGCTGATAACACAGAGAAGTTGTTGGTGGGAGTTCCACAGCAAGGAAGCCAGGAGAGCAAAGGGAAATGCAGAGAGAGAACACAGCTAATGTAAGTGATCTGAGCAGGTTTAAGGTAGGCTGGGCTAAGCTGTGATGTGTGGTAGGTTACATATATTAAATGCATTTTTAATTAATTTTAATTGGAGGTTAATTACAATATTGTGGTGGTTTTTGCCATATATTGACGTGAATCAGACATGTCAATCAGATGTGTTCCCCATCACGAATCCCCCTCCCACCACCTTCCCCATCCCATCTCTCTGAGTTGTCCAGTGCACCGGTTTTGAGTGCCCTGTTTCATACATCAAACTTGCACTGGTCATCTATTTCACATATGGTAATATATACGTTTCAATGCTATTCTCTCAAATCATTCCACCTTCAGCTTCTCCTACAGAGTCCAAAAGTCTGTTCTTTATATCTGTGTCTCTTTTGCTATCTTGCATATAAGGTTATTGTTACCATCTTTCTAAATTCCTTATACACGCATTAATATACTGTATCGGTGTTTTTTGTTTTTTTTTTCTGACTTACTTCACTCTGTATAATAGGCTCCAGCTTCATCCACCTCATTAGAATTGACTCAAATGTGTTCTTTTTAATAGCTGAGTAATATTTCATTGTGTATATATACCACAACTTCCTTATCCACTCATCTGCTGATGGACATCTAGGTTGCTTCTATATCCTAGCTCTTGTAAACAGTGCTGCAGTGAGCATTGGGGTACACGTGTCTCTTTCAATTTTGGTTTCCTCAGTGTATATGCCAAGCAGTGGGATTCCTGGGTTGTATGGAAGTTCTATGTCCAGTTTTTTAAAGGAATCTCCACACTGTTCTCCATTATGGATATACTAGTTCACATTCCCACCGACAGTGTAAGATGGTCTCCTTTCTCCAGACCCTCTCCAGCATTTATTGTTTGTAGACTTTTTGATGGCAGCCATTGTGACTGGCATGAAATGGGACCTCATTGTGGGTTTGATTTGCATTTCTCTGATAATGAGTGATGTTGAACATCTTTTCATGTGTTTGTTATCCATCTGTACGTGTTCTTTGGAGAAATGTCTGTTTAGTTTTTTGGCCCATTTTTTGATTGGATAGGGTTCTCTATTTTTCTGGTACTGAGCTGCATGAGCTGCTTGTATATTCTGGATATTAATTCTTTGTCAGTTGCTTCATTTGATATTATTTTCTCCCATTCTGAAGGCTGTCTTTTCACCTTGCTGATAGTTTCCTTTGTTATGAAAAAGCTTAATTAGGTCCCATTTGTTCGTTTTTGGTTTTATTGCCATTATTCTGGAAGGAGGGTCATAGAGGATCTTGCTTTGATTTATGTCAGAGAGTATTCTGTCTGTTTTCCTCTAGGAGTTTTATAGTCTCTGGTCTTACATTTAGATATTTATTCTGTTTTGAATTTATTCTTCTGTATGGTGTAATAAAGTGTTCTAATTTCATTCTATTACAGGTGGTTGACCAGTTTTTCCAGAACCACTTATTAAAGAGATTGTCTTTTCTCCATTGTATATTTTTTTCCTCCTTTATCAAAGATAACATGTCCAAAGCTGAATGGATTCACCTCTGTGCTTTCTGTTTTGTTCCAGTGACCTATATTTCTGTCTTTGTGCCAGTACCATACTCTCTTGATGACTGTAACTTTGTAGTATAGTCTGAAGTCAGGAAGGTTGATTCCTTCACTTCTAGTCTTCTTTCTCAAGATTGCTTTGGCTATTCAAGACTTTCTGTATTTCCATACAAATTGTGAAATTGTTTTAGTTCTGTGAAAAATACTGTTGATAGCTTCATAAGGATTGCATTGAATCTATAGATTGCTTTGGGTAGTATACTCATTTTCACTATATTGATTCTTCTGATCCACGAGCATGGTGTATTTCTCTATCTATCTGTGTCATCTTTGATTTCTTTCATCAGTGTTTTGTACTTTTCTATATGTAGGTATTTTGCTTCTTTAGGTAAATTTATTCCTAAGTGTTGGATTATTTTCATTGTAGTGGTGAATGTGATTGTTTCCCTAATTTCTCTTTCTGTTTACTCATGGTAAGCATATAGGAATGCGAGGGGTTTCTATGTGTTAATTTTATATCCTGCAACTTTACTATATTCATTGATTAGCTCTGGTAACTTTCTGGTGGTGTCTTTAGGGTTTTCTAAGCACAGGATCATGTCATCTGCAAACAATGAGAGGTTTACTTCTTCTTTTTCAATCTGGATTCCTTTTATTTCTTTTTCTTCTCTGATTGCTGCGGGTAAAACTTGCAAAACTATGTTGAATAGTAGTGCTGAGAGTGAGCACCATTTTCTTGTTCCTGACTTTAGAAGAAATGCTTTCAGTTTTTCACCATTGAGGATAATGTTTGCCGTGAGTTTATCATAGACGGCTTTTACTATGTTGAGATACCTTTCTTCTATGCCTGCTTTCTGGGGAGTATTTTTTTCTTTTAATCATAAATGGATGTTGAATTTTGTCAGAAACTTTCTTTGCATCTATTGAGATAATCTTATGGTTTTATCTTTCCATCTGTTAATGTGGTATATCACATTGATTGATTTGTGAATATTGGAGAATCCCTGCATCCCTGGGATAAAGCCCACTTAGTCATGATGCATGATCTTTTTAATATGTTATTTGATTCTATTTGCTAGAATTTTGTTGAGTATTTTTGCATCAATGTTCATCAGTGATATTGGCCTGTAGTTTTCTTTTTTTTTTTAAATTAAATTCAGTAAAGTTTATTTATTTTTTTTTCAGTTTTTTATTTTTTAAATTTTAAAAATCTTTAATTCTTACATGCGTTCCCAAACATGAACCCCCCTCCCACTTCCCTCCCCATAACATGTCTCTGGGTCATCCCCATGCACCAGCCCCAAGCATGCTATATCCTGCATCAGACATAGACTGGCGATTCACTTCTTGCATGATAGTATACATGTTAGAATGCCATTCTCCCAAATCATCCCACCCTCTCCCTCTCCCTCTGAGTCCAAAAGTCCGTTATACACATCTGTGTCTTTTTTCCTGTCTTGCATACAGGGTCATCATTGCCATCTTCCTAAATTCCATATATATGTGTTAGTATACTGTATTGGTGTTTTTCTTTCTGGCTTACTTCACTCTGTATAATCGGCTCCAGTTTCATCCATCTCATCAGAACTGATTCAAATGAATTCTTTTTAATGGCTGAGTAATACTCCATTGTGTATATGTACCACAGCTTTCTTATCCATTCATCTGCTGATGGACATCTAGGTTGTTTCCATGTCCTGGCTATTATAAACAGTGCTGCAATGAACATTGGGGTACATGTGTCTCTTTCAATTCTGGTTTCCTCGGTGTGTATGCCCAGCAGTGGGATTGCTGGGTCATATGGCAGTTCTATTTGCAATTTTTTAAGGAATCTCCACACTGTTCTCCATAGTGGCTGTACTAGTTTGCATTCCCACCAACAGTGTAGGAGGGTTCCCTTTTCTCCACACCCTCTCCAGCATTTATTGCTTGCAGATTTTTGGATCGCAGCCATTCTGACTGGTGTGAAGTGGTACCTCATTGTGGTTTTGATTTGCATTTCTCTGATAATGAGTGATGTTGAGCATCTTTTCATGTGTTTGTTAGCCATCCATATGTCTTCTTTGGAGAAATGTCTATTTAGTTCTTTGGCCCATTTTTTGATTCGGTCATTTATTTTTCTGGAATTGAGCTGCATAAGTTGCTTGTATATTTTTGAGATTAGTTGTTTGTCAGTTGCTTCATTTGCTATTATTTTCTCCCATTCAGAAGGCTGTCTTTTCACCTTGCTTATAGTTTCCTTTGTTGTGCAGAAGCTTTTAATTTTAATTAGATCCCATTTGTTTATTTTTGCTTTTATTTCCAGAATTCTGGGGGGTGGATCATAGAGGATCCTGCTGTGATTTATGTCTGAGAGTGTTTTGCCTATGTTCTCCTCTAGGAGTTTTATAGTTTCTGATCTTACATTTAGATCTTTAATCCATTTTGAGTTTATTTTTGTGTGCGGTGTTAGAAAGTGATCCAGTTTCATTCTTTTACAAGTGGTTGACCAGTTTTCCCAGCACCACTTGTTAAAGAGATTGTCTTTACTCCATTGTATATTCTTGCCTCCTTTGTCAAAGATAAGGTGTCCATATGTGTGTGGATTTATCTCTGGGCTTTCTATTTTGTTCCATTGATCTATATGTCTGTCTTTGTGCCAGTACCATACTGTCTTGATGACTGTGGCTTTGTAGTAGAGCCTGAAGTCAGGCAAGTTGATTCCTCCAGTTCCATTCTTCTTTCTCAAGATTGCTTTGGCTATTCGAGGATTTTTGTATTTCCATACAAATCTTGAAATTATTTGTTCTAGTTCTGTGAAAAATGTGGCTGGTAGCTTGATAGGGATTGCATTGAATTTGTAGATTGCTTTGGGTAGTATACACATTTTCACTATATTGATTCTTCCGATCCATGAACATGGTATATTTCTCCATCTATTAGTGTCCTCTTTGATTTCTTTCATCAGTGTTTTATAGTTTTCTATATATAGGTCTTTAGTTTCTTTAGGTAGATATATTCCTAAGTATTTTATTCTTTTCGTTGCAATGGTGAATGGAATTGTTTCCTTAATTTCTTTTTCTACTTTCTCATTATTAGTGTATAGGAATGCAAGGGATTTCTGTGTGTTGATTTTATATCCTGCAACTTTACTATATTCATTGATGAGCTCTAGTAATTTTCTGGTGGAGTCTTTAGGGTTTTCCATGTAGAGGATCATGTCATCTGCAAACAGTGAGAGTTTTACTTCTTCTTTTCCAATTTGGATTCCTTATATTTCTTTTTCTGCTCTGATTGCTGTGGCCAAAACTTCCAGAACTATGTTGAATAGTAGCGGTGAAAGTGGACACCCTTGTCTTGTTCCTGACTTTAGGGGAAATTCTTTCAGTTTTTCACCATTGAGGATAATGTTTGCTGTGGGTTTGTCATATATAGCTTTTATTATGTTGAGGTATGTTCCTTCTATTCCTGCTTTCTGGAGAGTTTTCATCATAAATGGATGTTGTATTTTGTCAAAGGCCTTCTCTGCATCTATTGAGATAATCATATGGTTTTTATTTTTCAATTTGTTAATGTGGTGAATTACATTGATTGATTTGCGGATATTGAAGAATCCTTGCATCCCTGGGATAAAGCCCACTTGGTCATGGTGTATGATCTTTTTAATGTGTTGTTGGATTCTGATTGCTAGAATTTTGTTGAGGATTTTTGCATCTATGTTCATCAGTGATATTGGCCTGTAGTTTTCTTTTTTTGTGACATCTTTGTCAGGTTTTGGTATTAGGGTGATGGTGGCCTCATAGAATGAGTTTGGAAGTTTACCTTCCTCTGCAATTTTCTGGAAGAGTTTGAGGAGGATAGGTGTTAGCTCTTCTCGAAATTTTTGGTAGAATTCAGCTGTGAAGCCGTCTGGACCTGGGCTTTTGTTTGCTGGAAGATTTCTGATTACAGTTTCAATTTCCGTGCTTGTGATGGGTCTGTTAAGATTTTCTATTTCTTCCTGGTTCAGTTTTGGAAAATTGTACTTTTCTAAGAATTTGTCCATTTCTTCCACGTTGTCCATTTTATTAGCATACAACTGCTGATAGTAGTCTCTTATGATCCTTTGTATTTCTGTGTTGTCTGTTGTGATCTCTCCATTTTCATTTCTAATTTTATTGATTTGATTTTTCTCTCTTTGCTTCTTGATGAGTCTGGCTAATGGTTTGTCAATTTTATTTATCCTTTCAAAGAACCAGCTTTTGGCTTTGTTGATTTTTGCTATGGTCTCTTTTGTTTCTTTTGCATTTATTTCTGCCCTAATTTTTAAGATTTCTTTCTTTCTACTAACTCTGGGGTTCTCCAATTCTTCCTTTTCTAGTTGCTTTAGTTGTAGCGTTAGGTTATTTATTTGGCTTTTTTCTTGTTTCTTGAGGTATGCCTGTATTGCTATGAACTTTCCTCTTAGCACTGCTTTTATAGTGTCCCACAGGTTTTGGGTTGTTGTGTTTTCATTTTCATTAGTTTCTATGCATATTTTGATTTCTTTTTTGATTTCTTCTGTGATTTGTTGGTTATTCAGAAGTGTGTTGTTCAACCTCCATATGTTGGAATTTTTAATAGTTTTCCTCCTGTAATTGAGATCTAATCTTAATGCATTATGGTCAGAAAAGATGCTTGGAATGATTTCGATTTTTTTGAATATATCAAGTTTAGATTTATGGCCCAGGATGTGATCTATCCTGGAGAAGGTTCCATGAGCACTTGAAAAAAAGGTGAAATTCATTGTTTTGGGGTGAAATGTCCTATAGATATCAATTAGGTCTAACTGATCTAATGTATCATTTAAAGTTTGCGTTTCTTTGTTAATTTTCTGTTTAGTTGATCTGTCCATAGGTGTGAGTGGGGTATTAAAGTCTCCCACTATTATTGTGTTATTGTTGATTTCCCCTTTCATACTTGTTATCATTTCTCTTACATATTGCGGTGCTCCTATATTGGGTGCATATATATTTATAATTGTTATATCTTCTTCTTGGATTGTTCCTTTGATCATTATGTAGTGGCCTTCTTTGTCTCTTTTCACAGCCTTTGTTTTAAAGTCTATTTTATCGGATATGAGTATTGCCACTCCTGCTTTCTTTTGGTCTCTATTTGCATGGTATATCTTTTCCCAGCCCTTCACTTTCAGTCTGTATGTGTCCCTTGTTTTGAGGTGGGTCTCTTGTAAGCAGCATATAGAGGGGTCTTGTTTTTGTATTCATTCGGCCAGTCTTTGTCTTTTGGTTGGGGCGTTCAACCCATTTATGTTTAAGGTAATTATTGATAAGTATGATCCCGTTACCATTTACTTTATTGTTTTGGGTTTGGGTTTATACACACTTTTCATGTTTCCTGTCTAGAGAATATCCTTTAGAATTTGTTGGAGAGCTGGTTTGGTGGTGCTGAATTCTCTCAGCTTTTGCTTGTCTGTAAAGCTTTTGATTTCTCCTTCGTATTTGAATGAGATCCTTGCTGGGTACAGTAATCTGGGCTGTAGGTTATTGTCTTTCATCACTGTAAGTATGTCTTGCCATTCCCTCCTGGCCTGAAGAGTTTCTATTGAAAGATCAGCTGTTATCCTTATGGGAATCCCCTTGTGTGTTATTTGTTGTTTTTCCCTTGTTGCTTTTAATATTTGTTCTTTGTGTTTGATCTTTGTTAATTTGATTAATATGTGTCTTGGGGTGTTTCGCCTTGGGTTTATCCTATTTGGAACTCTCTGGGTTTCTTGGACTTGGGTGATTATTTCCTTCCCCATTTTAGGGAAGTTTTCAACTATTATCTCCTCAAGGATTTTCTCATGATCTTTCTTTCTGTCTTCTTCTTCTGGGACTCCTATGATTCGAATGTTGGAGCGTTTCATATTGTCCTGGAGGTCTCTGAGATTGTCCTCATTTCTTTTAATTCGCTTTTCTTGTTTCCTCTCTGATTCATTTATTTCTACCATTCTATCTTCTATTTCACTAATCCTATCTTCTGCCTCCGTTATTCTACTCTTTGTTGCCTCCAGAGTGTTTCTGATCTCATTTATTGCGTTATTCATTATATTTTGACTCTTTTTTATTTCTTCTAGGTCCTTGTTAAACCTTTCTTGCATCTTCTCAATCCTTGTCTCTAGGCTATTTATCTGTGATTCCATTTTGATTTCAAGATTTTGGATCATTTTCACTATCAATATTTGGAATTCCTTCTCCGGTAGATTCCCTACTTCTTCCTCTTTTGTTTGGTTTGGTGGGCAACTCTCCTGTTCCTTTACCTGCTGAGTATTCCTCTGTCTCTTCATCTTGGTTATATTGCTGCGTTTGGGGTGGCCTTTTTATATTCTGGTAATTTGTGGAGTTCTCTTTATTATGGAGCTTCCTCACTTTGGGTGGAGTTCTATCAGTGGCTTGTCAAGGTTTCCTGGTTAGGGAGGCTTGTGTTGGAGTTTTGGTGGGTGGAGCTGGGTTTCTTCTCTCTGGAGTGCAGTGGAGTGACCAGTAATGGGTTATGAGACATCAAAGGTTTTGGGATAATTTTGAGCTGCCTGTATATTGAAGCTCAGGGGAGTGTTCTGGTGTTGCTGGAGAATTTGCGTGGTATATCTTGTTTTGGAACTTGTTGGCCCTTGGGTGGAGCTTGGTTTCGGTGTAGGTATGAAGGCATTTGATGAGCTCCTATTGCTTAATGTTCCCTGAATTCAAGAGTTCTCTAATGTTTTCAGGCTTTGGATTTAAGCCTCCTGCTTCTGGTTTTCAGTTTTATTTTTACAGTAGCCTCTAGACTTCTCCATCTATACAGCGCCGATGATAAAACATCTAGGTTAAAGATGAAAAGTTTCTCCACATTGAGGGACACTCAGAGAGGTTCACTGAGTTACAAGGAGAAGAGAAGATGGAGGGGGTAGTTAGAGGTAACTAGAATGAGATGCAGTGAGATCAAAAGAGGAGAGAGCAAGCTAGCCAGTAGTCACTTCCTTATGTGCGCTCTATAGTCTGGACCGCTCAGAGGTATTTACAGAGTTATACGGGGCAGAGGAGAGGGAGGAAGTAGACAGAGGTGACCAGGAGGATAAGAGAGAGGAATGAGTAGGAGAGAGACAAATCCTGCCAGTAACCAGTTCCTTAGGTGTTCTCCACCGTCTGGAACACACAGAGATTCACAGAGTTGGATAGAGAAGAGATGGGGGAGAAAAGAGACAGAGGCCACCTGGTGGAGAAAAAGGAGAGTCCAGAGGAGGAGAGAGTGGTCAAGCCAGTAATCTCGCTCTCAGGTAAACTTGGGTAGTGAAGTTTGGGTTTTTAAATGTACAAAATTGACAACAAAAACCTAAGAGCAAAGATTAAAAATCTAGAGTAGAGGTTGGATTTTCAAAGATACAATATTAAAGAAAAGCAGAAGGAAAAAGGAAGAAAGAAAAAAAAAGAATTATTAAAAAACAAACAAACAAACAAACAAACAAACAAACAAAAAAACCACCATCAACCATCCAAAGACTATATATGGTGTTTGCCTGTTTTTGAAGACAATGGTCTGCTTTTCTGGTTGCCTGATGTCCTCTGCCAGCCTACAGAAGTTGTTTTGTGGAGTTTGCTCGGCGTTGAAATGTTCTTTTGAGGAATTTGTGAGGGAGAAAGTGGTCTTCCTGTCCTATTCCTCCGCCATCTTTCCCTCCCCCCCCTTTTTTTTATGGTATCTTTCTCTGGCTGTGGTATTAGGGTGATGGTGGCCTCATAGAATGAGTTTGAGAGTTTACCTTCCACTGAAATTTTCTGGAGGAGTTTGAGTGAGATGGGTGTTAACACTTCTACAAATTTTTGGTAGAATTCACCTCTGAACCCATCTGGTCCTAGGCTTTTGTTTGTTGGAAGATTTTTGGTTACTGTTTCAATTTCCGTTCTTGTGATGGGTCTGTTAAGATTTTCTATTTCCTCCTGGTTCAGTTTTGGAAGCTTATGCTTTTCTACGAATTCATCCATTTCTTCCAAGTTTCTCATTTTATTGGCATATAGTTGTTGATAGCAGTCTCTTATTATCCTTTGTATTTCTGTGTTTTCTGTTGTGATTTCTCCATTTTCATTTCTATTTTTATTGATTTGATTGTTCTTTTTTTCCTTGATGAGTCTAGCTAATAGTTTGTCTGTTTTACATATCTTCTCAAAGAACCAGCTTTTAGTTTTGTTGATTTTTGCTATAGTCTCCTTCGTTTCTTTTCCACTTATTTCTGCTCTGATTTTTATGATTTCTTTCCTCCTACTAACTTTAGTGTTCTTCATTTCTTCTTTTTCTAGTTGCTTTAGGTGTAAAGTTAGGTTATTTATGTGATGTTTCTCTTGTTTCTTGAGGTAAGCTTGTATTGCCATGAACGTTCCTCTTAGCACTGCTTTTACTTATTCCCATAGGTTTTGGGTTGTCATGTTTTAATTTTCATTTGTTTTTATGCATATTTTGATTTCCTTTTTGATTTCTTCAGTGATCTGTTGGTTATTCAGAAACATGTTGTTTAGCTTCCATATGCTTGTATTTTTAAGTTATTTTTCCCCCTCTAGTTGACATCTAATCTTACCACATTGTGGTCAGAAAAGATGCTTGAAATGATTTCAATGTTTTTGAATTTATCAATGCTAGATTTATGGCCCAGGATGTGACCTATCCTGGAGAATGTTCCGTGTGCACTTGAGAAAAAGATGAAATTCATTGTTTTGGGGTGAAATGTCCTATGGATAACAATTAGGTCTACCTGGTCCACCGTGTCATTTAAAGCTTGTATTTCCTTGATAATTTTCTGTTTGGTTGATCCATCCATAGATGTGAGTGAGGTATTAAAGTATCCCATTATTATTATGCTACTGTTAATTTCCCATTTCATGCTTATTAGCATTTGTCTTATGTATTGAGGTACTCCTATGTTGGATGCATATATAATTGTTATATCTTCTTCTTGGATTGATCGTTTAATCATTATGAAGTGTGCTTCTTTGTCTCTTCAAGGTCTTTATTTTAAAGTCTATTTTGTCTGGCATGAGTATTACTACTCTTGCTTTCTTTTGTTCTCCATTTGCATGAAATATCTTTTTCCAGCCCTTCAGTTTCAGTCTATATGTGTCCCTTGGTTTGAGGTGGGTCTCTAGTAGACAGCATATATAGGGGTTTTTGTATCCATCCCATCAATATTTGTCTTTTAGTTGGGCATTTAATCCATTTACATTTAAGGTAATTATTGATAAGTATGATCCCATTGCCATTTACTTGGTTGTTTTGGGTTTGATTTTACAAATATTTTTGTGTTTCCTGTTTAGAAAAGATCCCTTAGCATTTGTTGGAGAGCTGGTTTGGTGGTGCTGAATTCTCTCAGCTTTTGCTTGTCTGTAAAGCTTTTGATTTCTCCTTCACATCTGAATGAGCTCTTTGCTAGGTACAGTAATGTTGGTTGTAGGTTTTTCTCTTTCATCAGTTTAAGCATGTCCCTGCTATTCCCTTCTGGACTGAAGAGTTTCTTTTGAAAGGTCAGCTGTTATCCTTATGGGGATCCCATTGTGTGTTGTTTGTTGCTTTTTCCTTACTGCCTTTAATATTTGCTTTTTGTGTTTGATCTTCGTTAATTTGATTAATATGTGTCTTGGGGTGTTCCACCTTGGGTTTCTCCTTTTTGGGACTCTCTGGTTTTCTTGGACTTGGGTGACTATTTTCTTCCCATTTTATGGACGTTTTCACGTATTATCTCCTCAAGTATTTTCTTGTGTCCTTTCTTTTTGTCTTCTTCTGGGACACCTATGTTTTGAATGATGGGGCATTTAACATTGGCCCAGAAGTCTCTGAGATTGTCCTCATTTCTTTTAGTTCTTTATTTTTTTTTTCCTCTCTGCTTCATTTTTTTCCTCCATTGTTATCTTCCACCTCACTTATCCTCTCTTCTGCCTCATTTATTCTACTGTTGGTTCCCTCCAAAGTGCTTTTGATCTCAGTTATTGCATTATTCATTATTGATTGACTCTTTTTTATTTCTTCTAGGTTCTTGTTAAATGTTTCTTGCATCTTCTCAATCCTTGTTTCTAGTCTATTTATCTGTAACTCCATTTTGTTTTCAAGACTTTTTTTATCATCTTTACTATCATTATTCTGAATTCTTATTCAGGTAGACTCCCTATCTCCACCTCTTTTGCTTGGTTTGGTGAGTATTTATCATGTTCATTTTCCTGCTGAATATTTCTCTGCCTTTTCATTTTGTTTAGATTGCTGTGTTTGGGGTGCCCTTTCTGTAGGCTGAATGTTCATGGTTCCTCTTTATTTTGAAGTCTTCTTCCTGTGGATGGGATTGGACTAGTGGCTTGTCAGGGTTTTCTGGTTGGGGGAGCTTGTGTCTGTGTTCTGGTGGGTGGAGCTGGGTCTCTTGTCTCTGGAGAACAATGAAGGGTCCAGTAGTGAGTTCTGGGGTTTTAGCATGGCTTTGAGCAGTCTGTCTTTTAATTCTAAGGGTTGTGTTCCTGCTTTACTGGAGAATTAGCATGGTATGCCTTTGCACTGGAACTTGTTGGCTCTTAGGTGGAGCTTGGTTTCTGTGTAAGTATGGAGACTTTTGGGTGAGCTCTTTTCTATTAATATTCCCTGGAGTCAGGAGTTCTTTGATGTCCTCAAATTTTGGAGTTAAGCCTCCTGCTTCTGACTTCCAGTTCTTCTCTTACAGTAGCCTCAAGACTTCTCCATCCATACAGCACAAATGATAAAACATCTGTGTTAATGGTGAAACATATCTCCACATCAAGGGACACCTAGAGAGATTCATAGAGTTACATAGAGATGAGAAGAGGGAGCTGGGAGATGGAGCTGACCAGGAGGGGAAGGGGGGAGTCAAAAGTGGAGAGAGCAATCTAGTCAGTAATAAATTCCCTAAATGCTCTCCACATTTCAAGACACCTGGAAAGATTCATAGCTACACAGAGAAGAGAAGAAGGAAGAGGAAGACAGAGGTGCCCAGAAGAGAGCGAGTCAAAGCAGAGAAAGCGATATAGCCAGTAATCAGTTCCGTAAGTGTTCTCCACAGCCTGGAACACCCAGACAGATTCACAGAGTTAAGTAGAGAAGAGAACGAGGAGAAAGGAGATAGAGGTGACCTGGGGGAGAAGAGGGAGAGTCAAAAGGGAAGAGAGAAATCAAGCCACTAATCAAATCCCTAAGTGAAAATGGATTTTGAAGATTAAATTCTTAAAGGTATAAAACTGATAACAAATACCAAAGAGCAAAGATTAAAATAGAAGTTAGACTCTCAAAAATACAATATAAAAACTACCAGACAAGTCAACCACAAAAATTAAAAAATATATATATCTCAGTTCAGTTCAGTTGCTCAGTCATGTCCGACTCTTTGCGACCCCATGAATTACAGCATGCCAGGCCTCCCTGTCCATCATCAACTCCCGGAGTTCACTCAAACTCATGTCCATAGAGTCAGTGATGCCATCCAACCATCACATCCTCTGTCGTCCCCTTCTCCTCCTGCCCCCAATCCCTCCCAGCATCAGAGTCTTTTCCAATGAGTCAACTCTTCGCGTGAAGTGGTCAAATTATTGGAGTTTCAGCTTCAGCATCAGTCCTTTCAATGAACACCCAGAACTGATCTCCTTCAGAATGGACTGGTTGGATCTCCTTGCAGTCTAAGAGACTGTCAAGAGTCTTCTCCAACACCACACTTCAAAAGCATCAATTCGTCGGTGCTCAGCTTTCTTCACAGTCCAACTCTCACAGCCATACATGACCACTGGAAAAACAATAGCCTTGACTAGACGGACTTTGTTGGCAAAGTAATGTCTCTACTTTGGAATATGCTATCTAGATTAGCCATAATATATGTGTGTGTGTATATATATATATATATATATGAAATTTGCTTCAAAAATAGGGACTTTTTCTGGCAAGGTAAAATAAGTTATTAAAATTAAAATTAAAGGAGTAATAAAGAACTTAGGATTTATATCTAGGAATTTCTCTAGAGCTATTATGAGAAGTGTGGGATCAGTTCACTTTCAGAGAGCACTTGGTTCCAGCTTGTACTGTTCTCAAGGCCTATAGGACCCTTCCAATTCACTGCTGCTACTGCTAAGTCACTTCAGTCGTGCCCGACCCTGTGCGACCCCATAGACGGCAGCCCACACAGGCTCCCCCATCCCTGGGATTCTCTAGGCAAGAATACTGGAGTGGGTTGCCGTTTCCTTCTCCAATGCATGAAAGTGAAAAGTCAAAGTGAAGTCGCTCAGTCATGTTCGACTCTTCATGACCCCATGGACTGCAGCCTACCAGGCCCCTCCGTCCATGGGATTTTTCAGGCAAGAGTACTGGAGTGGGATGCCATTGCCTTCTCCATTCCAATGCACAGTCAATATCAACTGCAGGATTTTAGTCTGTTGCACCTGTCACTTCCAGAGTGGTTCCCTCTTCTTTGTTTATTTTGGCTTCCTCTGTTTGCAAGTCTCTTCAGTATCTAATTTTTGCCCTGACACAAGAGGGTGAAAGTGGTCAGATATTTAGGCTCACTTGTTCCATTGTGTTGTTGGGAGGGAAGTGAAGTGAAATGAAGTCACTCAGTCATGTCCGACTCTTTGCGACCCCATGGATGGTAACCTACCAGACTCCGTGGTCCATGGAATTTTCCAGGCAAGAATACTGGAGTGGGCTGCCATTTTCTTCTCCAGGGAATCTTCCCAACCCAGGGATCGAACTCAGGTCTCCTGCATTGCAGACAAATGCTTTGCTTTACCATCTGAGCCACAGGTGCAAATAAATGTCATTGGCATGTGTGCAGAGTGCTCACAGTGTATGGACCACACTGGTTTGGCACAGCCCAAGGCGGCATGTGCTTCTCGGATTTACACTGCTCAGGCTCCAGGGTGATTTGCAACAGCACTGTCCCAGGTGGGCCCTGCATTTCGTACCCTTCCCATATCTAAGCCACTCAGGTTCTTGGGTATTCCGCAAGGGCAAAGACTTGGTTGGGGTGTGCGTTTTGTGCCCTTCCCAGGTCTGAGCAGCTCAGGCTACCGAGTACTTGGCAAGCACACTGTCTCAGGTGGGCCATGCATTTTAATCACCTCCCTGGTCCCTTATGCTCAATTTGCTGGGTGTGCCATGAGAGCACTGTTTGCTGTGTGTCTCCTCTGGGAAGCTGATCTCAGGCTGATAAACTCCTGCCCAATGTCAACCATCCAGGATCCCAGGAAGACATATTAGCAACTGGGAGCCTGCTTACAGTTGATGAAAGATGCCATCTCTAGGGCTGAGATTGCAGTAGTCCCCTGCCTTCCAGCTCTGGCTGTCATATGCCTGCCTCTCTGCCTGATGGGGGAGGGGGAATGGTGGGGAGTGGCAGGGGGTGGAGGGGTAACAGGGGGAGGGATCTATATGCAGCCTGCTAGCTCTCCTTTGGTATTTACTCAACATCCGCTGGATCATGGAGAAAGCAAGAGAGTTCCAGAAAAACATCTATTTCTGCTTTATTGACTATGCCAAAGCCTTTGACTGTGTGGATCACAATAAACTGGAAAATTCTGAAAGAGATGGGAATACCAGACCACCTAGCCTGCCTCTTGAGAAATCTGTATGCAGGCCAAGAAGTAACAATTAGAACTGGACATGGAAAAACAGACTGGCTCCAAATAGGAAAAGGAGTACTTCAAAACTGTGTATTGTCACCCTGCTTATTTAACTTCCATGCAGAGTACATCATGAGAAACGCTGGACTGGAAGAAACACAAGCTGGAATTAAGATTGCCGGGAGAAATATCAATAACCTCAGATATGCAGATGACACCACCCTTATGGCAGAAAGTGAAGAGGAGCTAAAAAGCCTCTTGTTGAAAGTGAAAGAGGAGAGCGCAAAAGTTGGCTTAAAGCTCGACATTCAGAAAATGAAGATCATGGCATCTGGTCCCATCACTTCATGGAAAATAGATGGGGAAACAGTGGAAACAGAGTCAGACTTTATTTTGGGGGGCTCCAAAATCACTGCAGATGGTGACTGCAGCCATGAAATTAAAAGATGCTTACTCCTTAGAAGAAAAGTTATGAGCAAACTAGATAGCATATTCAAAAGCAGAGACATTACTTTGCCGACTAAGGTCCGTCTAATCAAGGCTATTGTTTTTCCATTGGTCATGTATGCATGTGAGAGTTGGACTGTGAAGAAAGCTGAGTGCCGAAGAATTGATGGTTTTGAATTGTGGTGTTGGAGAAGACTCTTGAGAGTCCCGTGGGCTGCAAGGAGATCCAACCAGTCCATTCTAAAGGAGATCAATCCTGGGATTCCTTTGGAAGGAATGATGCTAAAGCTGAAACTCCAGTACTTTGGCCAACTCATGTGAAGAGTTGACTCATTGGAAAAGACTTTGATGCTGGGAGGGATTGGGGGCAGGAGGAGAAGGGGACGAATGAGGATGAGATGGCTGGATGGCATAACTGATTCAATGGACGTGAGTCTGAGTGAACTCCAGAGCTGGTGATGGACAGGGAGGCCTGGCGTGCTGCAATTCATGGGGTTGCAAAGAGTCGGACAAGACTGAGTGACTGAACTGAACTGAATTTTCTCTGAGTGTGCCAGGCTGCAGGTTAGAGTCTTTCACGGGAAATTTTTTATAATTTTTTTCTCTCTGGTGATCCCATGGTTTGGCTTGCTATCTCATGTTCGCTCCCTCAGATTGTTCTCAGGGCAATCAGGCTGGTCCTTATCCTGAGGACTAATGATGCAATCCATCCCTCCATGCCAAGCCCCTGCTTGCTGGTGGCTGAAGCAAGTGTCTGAGCTACTTCTCCACTGGCAGTCACAGTTAAGCACATATTCTGTGATTTTTTGTTTTTCTCTCAGCTATGTTGCCCTCTGAGATTCCAAAACTCCCCACAGACTCACCTTTGGAAGCGTTTCGTACTGCGTGGAAACTTCTCCTCTTTCTCGGCTCCCTCTGCAGGACAGGTCTCCATCCCTAGTCTTTTTCTCTGCTTTTTTGTCTTTTATATTTTGTCCCACCTCCTTTTGAAGATAATGGGCTCCCTTTCTGGGTGTCTCGTGTCCTCTGCCAGAATTCAGAAGTTGTTTTGTGGAAGTTGCTCAACATTCAAATGAGCTTTTGATGAATGTGTGGGGGAGAAAGTGGTCTCCCTGTCCTATTCCTCCACCATCTTGGGACCACCTCCTTAAACAAATTTTCAACTTACAGTTTCTCCAACTTACAATGGGTTTATCAGGATGAACCCACTGTAAGTCAAGAAGGTTCTGTATATGACTTCAATTTAAAATGAATACATAGGTTTTATATATAAAAACACATACATATATATGAACTTTGAGTGATGATGTTAAATACTTATTGGAATGATAAAAAAAAAAAACTGGTTCTGTGTACTAAGTAGAATTTCTCATTTTTTTATGTGCTGTTTTTGTAATTCCATCTCCTCAAGTTATAGTTTGTTTATTTATGTATTTATTTATTTTGCATCCAGAATATATTTTGAAAACTTTTACACTGATACCAAAGACAGGCAAAGACACTACAAGAAAATTACAAATATCCTTTAAAAATATTGACATACAAATCTTGGACAAAATACAAGTAAACCAAAGCAGTACATTAAAAGGTTTATACACTATGACCAAGTGGGATTTATTCCTGGAATTTGAGAATGAATCAACAGACAAAAATTGATCAATATGATATGTTAACTTAATAGAATGAAGGGGAAAAAAACAAAAACAAAATAATCTCAATTGATGCAATAAAAGAATGACAAAATTCCACATCCTTTCACAATAAAAAATACTTAATAAACTAGAAATAGAAGGAAACTTATTATGTTAAAAGCCATATATGAAAAATCCATGGTTGACAACATATCCAGTGGTGAAAGACTAAAAGCTTTTCCCCTAGAATTATGGGGAATACCCACTTTTGCCACTTCTAGTAAATATTATTTTAGAGGTTCTAGGCAGAGCAAGTATGCAAGAAAAAGAAATAAACTTTCAAAATAGAAAGGAAGAAGTAAAATTATCTCTACTCACTAACAACATGGTAATATATCTAGCAAATCCTAAAGATTATACTAAAGAAGTTAGAGCTAATAAATGAATTCAGCAAAGTTCCAAGATACAAAATCAATACACAAAAATCAGTTGCAAAGAACAATCCAAAAATATAATTAAGAAAACAACTCCATTTACAATAGCATAGAAGAATAAGAAACTTAGGAATAAATGTAACCCCCTAATCAAAGTCTCAATGGTGGTGAAGGTTTGAAACTAGAGAGAGATGGTGGTTATACAACATTGTGAATGCACTAAACGCCAACTGATTGTATTTTTTAAATGGTTAATCATGTTTTGTCTAGGCAATACCCAGCTTGCTTCTCTTTCTCTTTTCCTCCCAACATTTTATTTTCAAATTTTTCACTGAACACACATATACTGATCAACTAGATTCCACCCGTTAGCATTTTACTATTCTCTTTACTATTCTTTATCACATAATTATCCCTCTTTGTACCAGTGCATTTTATTTTATGATGCATTTCAAATAAATTGTCATCATCATTACACTTTGCCTATAGAAACTTCAGCAAGCATATCATCAACTAAAGATCAAAATCTGTTTTACATATTTCTGAGTTAAACTTACATAAAATGCACAAAGTTTAAGTGCATTTTGCTGAATGTTGACAAATGCACCCATCTGTCTAACCCAACCCCCTATCAAGATATATAACATTACTATCATCCTAGAAATTAAGCACTTGCACTTTTAAATTGGATGAGGTAGGATTTCCACCTTTTTAACAATATTACTAGAGCTACTAACTTGCATTTACAACATAGTTGGCAAAAATATTCTGATATTCTTCTGGATTGTATGAGAAGATAGATGGGACCACTGATAGACTCAGGCGTGTGATGTTAATCACACATAACTTCTTTCTTTCCTTCTCCATCAGAGGCTAGGCTATCCTTGTTTTCAGTCTCTCCATTTGATGCAGGTAAATTTTTAGTCTCTTGGTTGGCCACTTCCACCTGTCTTCCCTTTGCTCCCTTTTTCCTTTTGTTTGCACTTTTCCACCTGAAGATTCACCCTTTGCTGCTGCCCTCTTTGGCTTTGCTTCCTCTTTGGCAGGAGCCGGTTTAGTTGACAACCTCCCAGATCTCCTCTTGGGCTCCTCCTTCCCTGTACCCCCAATGTGGAGCTGAACTTCCTCTGGGACACCCTGAGAGCTGGCAGCGGGGTGGGCACATGCTGGAAATATGGGAAGGAGTCTGGAAGCTGGTTTTCCAGGCCATAGCTCCTCCTCCTCCTGCCAGAGCAGCTGGGACCCCTCATGGGCCTTATTCTTGTCTTCTTTTGTTTTATTCCCCTTCCTTTTTGTTATTCTGATTGAGTGACTTCTACTACCCTTGTCACCCAGATCACCTGTCTGTCTTTTTTCATTCTCTGACCTCTTGCTGGTTTCAACTAATATATTTTTTGTTTCAGTAAATGAATTCAAAAGTTCTAAATCTTTATTTCTTTACAGTTTCTAGCCTTTTGCTGAAGAAAGCTTGCAATTCACCTAAGCTTTGGTGATTCTCTCATCGAATTCATCCAGTTTTCTACTGAGTCTGATGAACATCTTTACTAGTGTTAATCTGAATTCTTTATCTGATAAACTTCTCATCGCCTCTTCATTTAGCTGTTTTTCAGAGATATCCTCATGTTTGAAAGATATTCTTTAAAATATATTCTGTAGTTCCTTCATTTTGCCTAACTCTCTTTGTTTCTGTGTATATCAGTTTCATGGCCCAGCTTTGAAAGAGTGACCTCATGTAGGAGGTGTCTTATAGAGTCCAGTGGTGCAATCTCCCCTGGCCTACAAACCAGATGTTCCAGGGGCATCCCATGTGTGGGCTGCGTGTGCCCTCCTGTGTTGGGTGGACAGCCATTGTTGCAGGTGTGCTGATCGGTTAGGTTGGTTCCCAGGCCAGCTTGGCTGTGACTGCTGCAGAGTTGGTCTCTGGTCCAAATGTCTACAGGACCTGGCTGAAACTGCTGCACTGACGAGTGGTGCTGGTCTCTTGAGTTCTCATAGGAAAGCAGGGGCAGGACAGGTGGTGTTAGCTAGGCTGATGGAGACTGATAGAAATAGTGCTCACCAGCACCAGGCCAGCTATGTGGAAAGAGAGTAAAAACAAATGAAATCTGCCAACACTTCCATCCCTAAAGCTCGACTGGAGCCCTGCCCCTCCGGTGCACACCATGTAATTAGTCAATGGGTCTCCTGCTTGTGTGGCCCAGGCACTTTTCAAGCTGCTTCCTAGGTAATGGACTTTGAAGTGAGTGAGTTTCTGCATGAGTCTTTTAAGAGTGTAGTCTCTTCCACATCCCCTAGGATCCCCCAGATGTAAGTCCTGCTAGTTTTCAAAGTCAGCTATTATGGGGGCTCAGCTTCCTGGTGCAGGTCCCCCAGGCTGGGAAGCCTGATGTGGGACTTGGACCCCTGCTCCTCAGGGAGTACCTCTGCAGTTTTGATATCTCTCCTGTTTGTGGATTATACCACAGAAGTGTGGGAGGGTTTGTTCTCACTAGACCAGGACTCTGCACCTCCTACCTTTCTCAATGTGGCCTTTCTCTTATATCCTTAGTTGTAGAAAATCTGTTGTGCTAGTCTTCAGGTCGATTCTCAAGAGACAGTGGTTCTATATGTCATGGTAGTTTGGTTGGTCCCTGGGAGGAGCTGAGTGCAGGATCTTCCTACTCCACCAACTTGATCTGAAAATTGTGCAAGGCACTGTCATTGCACAAGCACTGGACTGAACCTAAATTCAACCTAAACAGGGGCTAGGATCTGCTTCTCCTGCACCCTGAGGGAATCACTTGCCTTGTCACTGTTTCAACATCTCCAGTTCCCACATATCTGGTCCTGCCTGCAAGTGGCAGAAAGGAATACCTTTAATCTGTCACAACCTCTGTCTTAAAGCCCAGACACAGAAAAGCCAGATCAAGAATGATCCTGTTGCCTCTCACTGCCTGCCACCTTCAGATCTCCATAGTTTGATTTTATTTCTGTTCTTTCAGATATGGTAATATGGGGACTTCATCCTTTAGAGAAAGACTGAAGTTATATAAGGGGATTTTGTAATTGTTAAATTTTTATAACTAGGAAACACATTATCTATACTGGCATAATTTCTTTTCTCAGTTTCTATTGTTGAATCTTTAAGTTAATTTTAACTGTATTTTGGACTTAAAGTACATTGACTGTGTTTGATTAAATGTAGAAAACTGAAATATAATTTTTCTAGAGGTTTAACATTATTTGATCATCTTCATTATGAGTTTCTGATTGGTCATATTGTCTCAGCATATTTTAATTACTTCTGATAATCCTGCTTTGTAAATGTTTATGTTCTAGCAGGAATAATGCTGAAACAGTTGTATCAGGATGGAAAATTATCAACTTGGTTAATTACCTAAGACTAATTTAATGACAACTGGTGTGGTTTTCAAAGCAACAATAATGGTTTGCATTTGATTAGGAATTTTGTTAGGACATTATTTAACTGTGAAATTAGGAAAGTAATAGCTCTCTTAAATATCTACCATCCTAATTTATACGTTTTATCTTGCATTAGGTAAAATTCAAGTAGTGGACAGAGGAAACAATATATTTAGAATTGATTAGAGTTGTGTGCATATTCTGATTCTGCCATTTATCAGCTGTTGGATCCAGGCCAACTTGTCTTCAACTCTCTGACACTCAGTGTCTTCATTGGTAACAGGAGGGTAATCATGCTGTTCTTGCTGGGTATTTGTGAATTAGTGAAGATAGACAAAGCGGCTGGCAAAAGCAGTAATGTTTTGTTTTGCTTTGTTTTTTGACACAAACGCGACATCAGACCACTGTGGGGGTGCGTGAGTGCGAATATGCGGAGGGAGCTCTTCATCCATTCTCTTACTCCTCTGAACTTTGAGCTTTAGGGGTCTATAATTCTGTCACTTTTGTAGGCGATGTAAAGACAGATAACATAAGACTAATGAAAATAAAGTGAGGCCATTTGTTTTGGAAGCGCAGTAGATTTAACAGCTGTGTGGAAGTCACAGATGTCATTGAAAATAGGATGAATGTGTGATTACTTCTGGAAATGTACACTTCCTATACAAGCTTACACAAAACATCAGGAGATGTGTAATGCTCTGAATTTCACTCATGAATCTGACTGTAGAAACCCTGTTAAAAACTGTGGACTCTAAGACTATAACTACTTATGATCTTCTACTGTCCTTTCAGTTCAGTTCAGTTACCTTCAGTTCAGCCGCTCAGTCATGTCCGACTCTTTGCGACCCCATGAATCGCAGCACGCCAGGCCTCCCTGTCCATCACCAAACTGGCGTGCTGCGATTCATGGGGTCACACATTCATCCTATTTTCAATGACATCTGTGACCTCCACACCTCAAATAACTGGCTTAAAATCTATCATTTGTTCTCTTTTTTTGCCTACTACTCAAATAATCAGCAAATAAATAGATGGCAGTGTTCTTTAATAATTACTGTTATATTTGTCCAGTTGTATATGCATTTTGCAGTAGGTATAAATAGTTATGGATCAGGTGACTTTCAGACTAGAAGCCCTGTAAGAAGGAGTGAGCCTTCTTTGTGAAAAATAATCATGTGATGTGTGCATGGAATGGATGTTCATGAAAAGAAATGCAATCTTTTGTCTCTATAGTTACATATTCTTTTAGATTCCTAAGTTAGAAATCATGTAACTTAACAAAAGATCTCTGTGAAGAAATCCAAAGCTAAGAACATGATTTTAAAAAATCAAGATAAATGAAAATTAATTCAGTCTTTGCACAGCATAAAAATAATGTAATTATCTAGTGACATTGTCTCATAACTTGACCACTTTCCTGGCATGTCTGCTGCCAATGGCTACATGAATAGATAAAGTTATAAAAGAAAATTTGTTCTGTGCTTTCTTTTGCCAAAGGAGCTTCTGTTTTGTGACAACAAAGCCACAAATGATGCTTTCCTGCAGCAAGATTGCAACTGAATACTTTCTCTGGGGCCTTGGCAGTAAATGAAAGATTTAAAATTTGATGCTGCAATTTTCTATTTTCATAGTCTTTTGTTCCACAAAGGACAGATTTTCCTTGATTTGTGGAACTAGTCATTACTCAGTTGAATTAAGAAAGAGATGAAAAATTAGGGAGAACCTAAAAACTCATTAACACAGTCATTTTGTTAACCCTGCTAACAAAATCTGCATAATTAATTTATGTTTACCTTCTTTCAAGCTTTTAATTTTTGTCCCCAAGTATTTTTGATTTACTTCATAGTGTCAGTGATTTAATTTGCCACAAATTTATCAGTCTGGAAAATTGAAATTATTTGTATTTAATATTGTTATCCAAATATTCATTCATTGCCTACTGTTGCCAACTCCAATACTGAGCATTGACCATGCATGGTTCCTGACCTCATGGTCTAGTTAGAGAAATAGCCGTTAATTAAATAACCAAAAACACACAAAATGTAAAATTGAGATTGCAATGAATACTAGAGAAGAATGGTAAATGAGGTAAATGTTCACATAATTAGAAAATGAGACTGTCTTGAAGAAGTGATTTGTGTTGAGAGCCAAAAGTTTAGAGTTCTTTATACAAAGGAGGGAGAAAATTGAGCCCAACAATGAGGAAATCGTCTGCAAGAGCCCATGGAAATGGAGATGATGAGTGTATCTTAAGACCAAGAGGCCCAGTGATGCTGGATCAAAAAGATTTGTCTAGAGTAGTCCAAGAGGAAGCTGGAGAGATGGGGATGGGGCCAAGCTGGACAATGTAGACTGGACTGATAAGTTTTCCTTATACTAAGAGCAATGAAGAATTTAAGCAGGTAGGGGGTGTCTTATATTTTCATTTTAAGCCCCTCCTGCAGTATAAAGAATGAAGCAGGACAATAATAAAAATGGGTAGAATACTTAGAAGATTACTTCAATAACCCAAGAAAGAGATGACGGTAGCATGGACTAGAATTTATGGAAGGTGGTGTTTGGGGATAGAAGTGGATGTGAATAAAATTTATAAAGTCAACTTGCAGGATCTAGTGAGGTATTGGACATGGAATAAAGAGAGAGATGCAAAATCACTCTTGATTTCCAGCCAGCATAATTTGATAATGGATTACTATTATTAGAAATAAGGAGAACTGGAACAGAGCAAGCTTGGTGGACTGTGAGGTAGGTGGTAAAATTCACTGGAGACATAATGAGTTTGCATGTTTAAAATAAGATGTCAGTAGATTTTGAAAACTCAGCAGTGGCCACAGGACTGGAAAAGGTCAGTTATCAATCCAAAAAAAAGGGCAATGCCAAAGAATATTCAAACTACCTCACAATTGCACTCATTTTACATGTTAGGAAAATAACGTTCAAAATGCCCCAAGCTAGGCTTCAACAGTAAGTGGACCAAGAACTTCCATATGTACAAGTTGTACTTAGAAAAGGTAGAGGAACCAGAGATCAAATTGCGAACATTGGTTGGATCATAGAAATAGCAAAAGAATTCCAGAAGAACTTCTACTTCATTGACTATGATAAAGCCTTAAACTGTGTGGATCACAACAAAGTGTGGAAAATTCTTAAAGAGATGGGACTATCAGACCACCTGACCTACCTCCTGAGAAATCTGTATGCAGTGCAAGAAGCAACAGTTAGAACTGGACATGGAACAACAGACTGGTTCCAAATTGGAAAAGGAATATATCAAGGCTGTATATTGTCACTCTGCTTATTTAACTTATATGCAGAGCACATCATGTGAAATACTGGACTGGACAAAGCACAAGCTGGAATCAAGATTGCTGGGAGAAATATCAATAACCTCAGATATGCCAATGACACCACCCTTATGGCAGAAATTGAAGAGGAACTAAAGATCCTCTTGATGAATGCAAAAGAGGAGAGTGAAAATTCTGGTTTAAAACTGAATGTCAATTCTAAAAATTGGACAATGAAAATGGCTGAGCACTGAAGAATTGATGCTTTTGAACTGTGGGTCTGGAGAAGGTTATTGAGAGTCGTTAGGACAGGAAGGGACTTCCCTTGTGGCTCAGATGGTAAAGCGTCTGCCTACAATGCGAGAGACCTGGGTTCAATCCCTGAGTCGGGAAGATCTCCTGGAGAAGGAAATGGCAGCCCACTCCAGTATTCTTGCCTGGAAAATCTCATGGATGGAGGAGCCTGGTAGGCTACAGTTCATGGGGTTGCAGTCAGACACGACTGAGCGACTTCACTCACTCAGGACAGCAAGGAGATCAAACAATTCAATCCTAAAGGAAATCAGTCCTTGAATATTCATTGCAAGGACTGATGCTGAAGCTAAAGTTCCAGTATTTTGCCCACCTAGTGAGAACAGCCAACTCATTGGAAAATACGGCAATGCTGGAAAAAACTGAAGACTGGAGGAAAATGGAACAATAGAGGCCAAGATGGTTGGATGGCATCTCCAACTCAACGGACATGAGTTTGAGGAAACTCTGGGAAATAGTGAAGGACAGGAAGCCTGGCATGCTGCAGTCCATGGGGTAGCAAAGAGTTGGACATGACTGAGAGACTGAATAACAACAACCACAAAAACTTTGAATAAGTAACTTGCAGAGTAAAAAGTGGTCTGAATTAGAGACATTTATTTGTATGTCATTCAATCTATGAGCATGAATGATTTTTCCAATGAGAAAGGAAAAAAAAAAATGAGAAAGTGATTCTAAAAAAGCAGTGAAGTTCTAATGTAAATGGCCGGGTTGAGAAGGATGACCTCAAAGGAGGCTGAGGGGACAGCTGTAAAGTTGTAACAAACAGGAGAGGGTAGTGATGCAAGGTTTATAGAAGAGAACACTTCAACAGGACCACAAGGGACTTCCCTGGTGGTCCAGTGGTTAAGACTCCACACTTCTACTGCAAGGGACCCCGGTTCTACCCTTGATCAGGGAACTAGGATCCCACAGGCTGAGGCTAAAAAAAAAAAAAAAAAATTAAGGTCAGCATTCTAGAAGGCTGCTGAGAGGGCAGATTAGAAGAGTTAAAAAATATCTACTACAAGTGATGATGTAAATACAAGCATCGACCTACCAAGAGCTTTCTGATACAGCCTGGAGAGTAAGTGCAGGTGAGAACATGGACACACTGAGAACAGATAACGCCTTTGGGGAATTGGGCTGTGAAGGAAAGAAGGCATTAACTGGAGGGGAATATAGGGTTATTTTTATTTTTAAATATTGTTTAAATATATTTTCTTTGATTGCATGGACTTGTGCCAATTCAGGGAGGTAGAAAGTTATCAAGAGTTTAATGAGACTCAAAAATTTTTGAAATGGTTGTGCTGAATTGGAGAGGAGGCTTTCAGAGAGACAGAGTGGTGTTTACATAAGGTGTTTCAGGGCATTTTGTAGTTTTGTAATCATTAACTTATGGTAGCTCAAGTGTGACCTGCTGTGAAACTCTCACAAGTAGTATTCTGCTTCTCTTGGGAAGCCACAGAGTTCATGTGTTCAGGGGTTTCACTTCAGCCAGTGGTTCCACTATCAAAATACAATTTTAAAAAAGAGAAGCTGTGACACTCGAAAGTGTATTATTAAAATTAAAAAAAAATCTATAGAATATCAACTTGATAATGAGAGAAGTAAGAAACATAAAGAAAACAAAGGACTAGGAAATCCAAGAGTAGTTTGAAATAATTGTAGTGGGTGTAGTTGAATAATAAAGGTGAATTTTTAAGTGCATTTGTTCAAGGTAATCCCCAGTTGCTACTCTGGGATGATGACTGAACTGCCAAGATAGAGAAGAGCATCAGGGCAAGGCAGTGACAGTGATGATGGTTCATTAGCGTGAACGTTGTCACCAGGCAGATGAATAGCAGACTCTGGGCAAGGAGAGTAGACTGTGAGTCTGGTGCCAAAGTCTTTGATGAAAGGAGAAGTGTGAGCAGGATGTCTGAAGACACCAAGAGTAGGGAACTGAAAAGCATGATGGCATATGTTTTAAAAAGAGAAGTGACCAAATGAGAGCTCTAAGTGAAAGTACAGAGAATGCTAATTTCTCTTCTTGACCATGAAGTTCACAGGATGGTGAGAAAATAGTGAACATTGAAGAAGTGGTGTCTTCAGAGGCAAACCAGAATTCAGTTAAAATATGGAGAGGACATGGGAGTTTTACAGGTTTTGGAGTGGAAGTTCCAGATGGTGATGTAGAAGGGTTTGAAAAAGGGGGAGTAATTGAAGGATGAGTTGAGGACAGATAACCAGGCTTCCCTGGTGGCTCAGAGGTTAAAGCGTCTGCCTGCAATCCTGGAGACCCGGGTTCGATCCCTGGGTCAGAAAGATCCCCTGGAGAAGGAAATGGCAACCCACTCCAGTATTCTTGCCTGGAGAATCCCATGGAGGAAGGAACCTGGTAGGCTACAGTCCATGGGGTCACAAAGAGTTGGACACGACTGAGCTACTTCACTTTCTTTCACTTTCAACCAGAGCAATATGGGAATAATGTACTTGTAGCCAAAAGAAAATATTAATTCACGATGATCTGAAAACAAATATTATGGCATGCATTCCTCACGTTTGTTAGGATTCATGAAACATGGACAAAGGATATCTTACAAAATCCCATAAGATCAACAAGAAAGAGTATCTTTATTATCTTTCACTTGAACTGGAAGCAAATTAAAACATAATAGTGAAACTCTGAAACTTTGGCCATCTGATGCGAAGAGCTGACTCATTTGAAAAGACCCTGATGCTGGGAAAGATTGAGGGCAGGAGGAGAAGGGGATGACAGAGAATGAGATGGTTGGATAGCATCACCGACTCTATGGACATGAGCTTGGGTAATCTCCAGGAGCTGGTAATGGACAGAGGGGCCTGGTGTGCTGCAGTTCATGGGGTCAGAAAGAGTCAAACATGACTGAACGACTGACTGAATGAAATAAGAGGGACTTTCTCAGTGGCTCAATTTGTGAATCAAGAAAATACCCTGAAGAAGGACATGACAACTCACTCCAGTATTCTTGCCTGGAAAATCCAGTGGACAGTGTATGCCTGGTGGGATACAATCCATGGGTTGCAAAGTAGTCAGAAATGACTTAGTGACCAAACAACAATGAAATAACAATTGAAATATCAGTAAATTAAGCAATATAGAAAAACTAAAGCATATGAGTAATAATTTCATGGTAGGTACCTTCCCAATTGGTTTCAAAAGGTAGGTAAATTCTTGACAGAAATGCCACCAAGTCCTGATTGATATGTAAATTTTATTTTTAATGCATCTGAGTATATATACTATTTGGGTACTATCCTGTTGGACACAGACAAATTCTTGAAAGAAAAAGATCCTGAAATGTGGCTTACAATTCTATAGAACTAGCTCCTTTTAAAGAGTAAAAAGATACACTAGTGGGGACATACTTTACAGGGAAAAATGATGTGCCTCTAAAACATGATACAAATAAAACAGGAGAGCAACCAGAGCTGAAGGGTAACACAGTGAAGAGTAGTGTAATGGACATAGTTTGAGTGAGTTCTAATTATTAAAGACATGTCTGACCTTGTTTTTCATCTTATGACTATTTCCAAAATGTTCTGGCATTTGATATCATGCAACTAATGTAATACCACCTAGACAGTAAACAGGCAAAGCCAAAGCATGGAACAGTAGACAGGGAAGAGGTTTGGAATCAGAAAGGCCTGAGTCATAGTCTGTTTTCACCACTTGGTACCTGCGGGCCTTGACTAGGTTATTTAAGTCTTCGGAACATCAGTTTCTTCATTCATAAGATATAGAGCATCATAACTACTGGGAGCTTGCCTGCTGGGCAGGTTAAGTGAAATGATGTAGACACAGTATGACCAGTGCCTGGTACCCAGGAACTGCTCTGTGCATCCCTTGGAAACTGAGTAGTACGATCACTGAAGCTTCACTTGGAAATGAGACTGCTAGTTTCAGACATGAGTCTGTTACTTCCTAACAGTGTGATTTGGGGCAAATCACTTACACTTCCTGCAATTCAGTGTTCTCATCTGTAAGTGGAGCTAACACTACTTAATTCAAAGGACTGTTGTCAGAATTAAATAAGCTTTTGCCTCTTTGAACACATCCTGACACATATAGTAAGTGTCCGATAAATATTTATTTGTAAAATTATATTAAAAGCAAGCATACTATAGTATTAATAAATATATTATTATTAATAGTATCATTAAGGACTCTTTGGTTTGGGCATTCAGTCAACAAGGGGAAATTGAAATAAAGAGTTTTGGTTGAACCAAAAGGTATTTCTAAAAACCATACTAAGGTATTTAATTTCCCTCATCTTATGTGGTCTATGTATATTTTTGGAGATCAATGTAATTCATGGTAATTATCTGCTGGCAAGTCTACAGGACTTTATGAGAAGTAATCCGCTTATTGATCAGCCTCAGGTTTTATTCTCTTTTCTCAGCCAGTTTTCAATGCCTTCACAGCAGTTACATGTAATTACAAACATCTGGTCCCACTGACATCCCCTTAGTTTTATTGTGTTACTGCTCAAGCTCCAGACATTCCTTTTAGAAGTCCCATTTCATTGGTCATTTAGTAGAAATGAGGCAACTCTGAGTACAGTATGGTTGCTGTGAAATAAGTAATTTCTGACAACCCATAGAGACAGTGTTTACTACTAGTGAATAGTGTGCATTCCTTTTTAACATATTACTCGGAAATTATATTTTTATCCAACCATAGAAAGGGAAGATGAAAGGAATTAAGATGATTAAAAAAGATATTTGCAGTTTTAATTTTCATTTGGTTAGCTCATTTCCCCCAAATTTCTGCATTAATTGTTAGGCAGATAGTTCCCATGATTTTCCTGGGAAGTAAGAACTATGTGTTTTTATGGAATCTCTTTTTCATATATATTTTTATTTTTATACAATTAAAAAAATTACTTTCCACTTATAGTTATTACAACATATTGACTATATTCCCCATATTGCACACTATGCCCTTCAGTATATTGATAATCCAACAGTTTGTATCCCCTGCTCCCTAATGTCCATACGGCCCCTCACCACTGGTAATTGCTGGTTTGTTCTTTATATTTTTGAGCCTGCTTCTTTTTGCTTATGTTCACTGGTTTGTTTTATTTTTTAAACTCCTCAGAAAAGTGATACTACACAGTATTTATCTTCCTCTGACTTATTTCACTTAGCATAATGACCTCATGGTCCATTAATGATGCTGTAAGTAGCAAAATATCGTTCTTTTTTTTATAGCTGGGTAATATGAAATGTCTCATATAAGGTTAACATATTCTATAAAATCTGCACAGATTGAGCATTGAAATTATTAAGACTCTTGGAAGATAGTAATAGCCCTAAATATTTGACAACTTTGAAGGCAGAAGGCAGAGAAAGGTAAGCTGTGGCAGATCACAAAGAAACTGGGCCATGGGCCTGGTGTGTCAGGGTGGGAGTCCCGTCTTTTCTGTCATGACTGTGGCGTCATCATGAAGGCACTTCATGTCTCTGAGCCTCTATGTACAGTGGGACTAAAAATACCTGCCGGGGTCCAGCCCCGGTGGATCCAGGGAATTCGAAGGGTGGACGGCGTTGGCGTGGAAAGACTTGTTTGTTTATTAATGTAAGATTAGATTAAGAAACTATAGTGTAGTAAGAAGATTAAGTGGAGGAAGAGGGCTGAATAGCTTGGTTTACGCGGAAGGCCAATAAAATTCCAGACAAGGAATTTGCACCATCTACGTTGGGCCACCGGCACCCGCTTGAATATCTAAGGGTGCCTCGCCTTAAGCTCCCTTTCGTGTGGGTCTTAACAGCCAGGGCAAGTAAGTAGACCTGGCGAGCCTCCGCGCCCCAGGTGGAGATTCAGCCTGAAGTTAAAGTAAAGAGCAGAGAGAAGGAAAGGGAGAGAAGAAGAAAGAGAGAGAAAGACATGGGGGGAGCCAGAGTCCCAAGAAACCAGGCCGAGAGACTAGTTCGAGAAACTGGTCCGATCCTTTATTGTTCAGAAGGCCTTTTATACTTTTGATAAAACATGGAGATCAACGGGTAACACAGAATTATGTAGCGTTCGCAGCCCAAACTCTTTCTATACATCATTTTGTATACAAAAGGTCTCAGGTGATTTACATTATCTTCTGGCCAAGAGGCTTGTTAACACTTTTTGGCTCTCTTCCTTAATGAATGTTAATTTTGTTTCCCCTGAAGCATTTTTCTTTAATCTGCATCTCCTTAAAGCATTAAAGTTACATCTCTATAGAACAAAGGTGCAGTGGGATATAACAAAGAAGGTACTTAACTCGAAGATCTAATGTTGCTAATACCAGGTCTACTACTTGTTTTTCTATATACCAACTATATCTAAAAATAAAGGATATGAAAATTTGGCAGCAAGCATTGACTCAACAAATGAAACTTTTAATCAGTCCTATTCTAAAGATTTTGACTCTTCGGAAGCCCCTACATTCCTAGGATGTTTTAAGCTTCCTGTGCCTCCTGCGGTCAGGAGGCCTCAAACAATCACACTCGCAGAGTCCTGCAGGCAGGCTAGAAAGCCATCGGAGGGGTTTTTGGATTGAAACACTCTTTCAAATGCAGAAGACTAACGCGCTGAATTGACTTTTTCCAGAAAATGTCAGAAGAGTGGAAAAGCAGAGCACAAAAGCCGGCAGATTTTTGTTGGGGTACATGCTTAGGAATTTCCAGAGGGGTCCCTGAAGTCTGAACACGCCTTGCGTATGTCAGCTTCCTTCCTCATGACCTTGTCACGGGCGGGATTCCTCACACTGGCTTCGGGCAAATACCCATCCAGATGTACTGTGAAATTTTCATGTAATCAATGCAGCAGTCCCAGGCATTACCCATAAGAGATGTCCTGTTAAATTTCTTTCTTTCTTTATCAATAAGAAAATATAACATCATTTTTTAGATCTTCCACAAAAGGAGTTTCCTTCAAAACTGCAGTATGGTTACAGATTTTCAAAGAATAAGGACTGGGGCAATTTTATTTGTAAATATGCACATTATTGCTAGGATCTTTGGGAGTTTTAAAAATCTTTGGGATTTTTTAAGCCAAAAATCTTGGCCTGAGTGGAAAACTTGTGAGAATATGTTACAATAAAAGTAGATATCCAAACTCTTTCTTACTCTTGTTTAAAATATTTATGTTAAACTTAAGACAGAATGCCAACTTGAAATTTATCATAACAAAGTTGCCCTTGCTATTCTATATAAATAAGCCAAGCAAAATAAAGAAAATTCTTTGTTTCTGAATATATCTCATTAGCAACCATGAGCTTAAATTATCTTGTCTTAAATTTTTAAGACTAGTACTGATAAACGTGTTTGCAGGGCAAGAATACAGACACAGATATAGAGAACATACTTGTAGACACAACAGGGGAAAGAGAGGGTGGGATGAATTGAGAGAGTAACATTAAACATATACATTACCACATGTAAAACAGATAGCTTGTGGACAGTTGCCTTATAGCAAAATGAGCTCAGCCTAGTGCTCTGTGGGGAGGTGGGAGGGAGGCTCCACAGGGAGGGGATATATGTATCTACTTGGTCGACTAAGGTCCATCTAGTCAAGGCTATGGTTTTTCCAGTGGTCATGTATGGATGTGAGAGTTGGACTATGAAGAAAGCTGACCACCGAAGAATTGATGCTTTTGAACTGTGGTGTTGGAGAAGACTCTTGAGCGTCCCTTGGACTGCAAGGAAATCCAATCAGTCCATTCTGAAGGAGATCAGCCCTGGGATTTCTTTGGAAGGAATGATGCTAAAGCTGAAACTCCAGTACTTTGGGACATCATGCGGAGAGTTGACCCATTGGAAAAGACTGTGATTCATGGGGTCGTAAATAGTCAGACATGACTGAGCGACTGAACTGAACTGATGGCTGATTCACGATGCTGTACAATGTTGGCAGAAATCAACACAAAACAACCCCAATTAAAAAATAAGAATTTAAAAAAGAGAATGATGTTAACCATTTTGTAGCAGTTATACACTTAATTTGAAAACCAGTAGAAAAGAATCTTCAAATTTTTAAACCTGTGCAAATATATTTTTATAATAAATCATAAAATGCTAAAAGGAGATACTGATATTATATGGTATTATAAATTTTTTGAATCATTTTAAGCTTGTGTATATAATTTCAACTCACACACCTATAGTGTTTGCTGATAGTTTTAATACAGACAAGAAAACTAAAATAGAGAATATAAAACTTTCACAAAGTCCCATGACAAATAAGCTTTTGAACTACAGATAATACATTTTCTGACTTTTAGTTTATCTCAATTTTCTTCCCCTAAAATATGTGGTATGGCAAATAATTTTTTAGCCATGTTAAAATATTTTTTTTTAATGTGTTACTTATTGGCTTCTAGGATGGTACTTGCAACTAATTCAGTCATTTTATTGGTTTACTTTAGTGGGAAAATGCTTAATAAAATAATGAGATACTTGTACATAGCAAAATTAAGTGAGTGAAGGTAATTTATGTTAAAATATCGACATATATAATGCAGCTTTCATTTTTGTTCATTGCTTTCTTTACAAAAATACAGTTATAATTTTTTATGAAAACTTTTCTTTATAGAAATCTGTGTAGAAATCATATCTCTGTAATAGCATAGCATTCTAGTTGAGTTAGCAGTAATGCATGCTGTGCATCGTCCTGAGGAAATCTGAGGGCAGAATAGTCCCACAAATGTGTGCTCATTTGCTTAGTCATGCCCAACTCTTTGTGACCCCATGGATTGTAGCCCACCAGGCTCTTCTGTCTGTGGAATTTTTCATGCACTAATACTGGAGTGGGTTACCATTCCCTCCTGCAGGGACTCTTCCAGACCTCAGGCCTCTTGAGTCTCCCTCTTTGGCAGGCAGATTCTTTACCACTGCACCACCTGGGAAGCCCAGTCCTATGAATCAGTTCAGTTCAGTCACTCAGTTGTGTCCGACTCTTTGCGACCCCATGAATAATAGCACACCAGGCCTCCCTATCCATCACCAACTCACAAAGTTCACTCAAACTCATGTCCATCAAGTCGGTGATGCCATCCAGCCATCTCATCCTCTATCATCCCCTTCTCTCCTGCCCCCCAGTCCCTCCCAACATCAGGGTCTTTTCCAATGAGTCAACTCTTCACATGAGGTGGCCAAAGTATTGGATTTTCAGCTTTAGCATCAGTCCTTCCCAAGAACACCCAGGACTGATTTCCTTTAGAATGGACTGGTTCAATCTCCTTGCAGGCCAAGGGACTCTCAAGAGTCTTCTCCAACACCACAGTTCAAAAGTATCAATTCTTCAGCACTCAGGTTTCTTCACAGTCCAAATCTCATGTCCATACATGATCACTGGTAAAGCCATAGCCTTAACTAGACAGACCTTTGTTGGCAAAGCAATGTCTCTGCTTTTTAATATGCTGTCAAGTTTGGTCATAACTTTCCTTCCAATGAGTAAGCATCTTTTAATTTCATGGCTGCAATCACCATCTGCAGTGATTTTAGAGCCCAAAAAATAAAGTCTGACACTGTTTCCACTGTTTCCCCATCTATTTCCCATGAAGTGATGGGACCAGATGCCATGATCTTTGTTTTCTGAATGTTGAGTTTTAAGCCAACTTTTTCACTCTCCACTTTCACTTTCATCAAGAGGCTCTTTAGCTCCTGTTCACTTTCTGCCATAAGGGTGGTGTCATCTGCATATCTGAGGTTATTGATATTTCTCCCAGCAATCTTGTTTCCAGCCCAGCATGTCTCATGATGTACTCTCATATAAGTTAAATAAGTAGGGTAACAATATACAGCCTTGACGTACTACTTTTCCTATCTGGAACCAGTCTGTTGTTCCATGTCCCATTCTAACTGTTGCTTCCTGACCTGCATAAAGCTTTCTCAGGAGGAGGGTCAGGTATTCCCATCTGTTTCAGAATTTTCTGCAGTTTATTGTGATCCACACAGTCAAAGTCTTTGGCATAGCCAATAAAGCAGAAATAGATGTTTTTCTGGAACTCTCTTGCTTTTTCCATGATCCAGCGGATGTTGGCAATTTAATCTCTGGTTCCCCTGACTTTTCTAAAACCAGCTTGAACATCTGGAAGTTCAAGGTTCACATATTGCTGAAGCCTGGCTTGGAGCATTACTTAGTAAAGTGATGAGCATGTAAAATTCTTAGCGTTTGAGATGAGTACAATTGTGCGGTGGTTTGAGCATTCTTTGGCATTTCCTTTCTTTGGGATTGAAATGAAAACTAACCTTTTTCATCCTGTGGCCTCTGCTGAGTTTTCCAAATTTCCTATGAATAATAATGCTTAATTTACAGATAGTCAACCATGATATGAAAGAACTTTAGCAGAATCGCAGCAAGATATCAACTAACACGCAAAGTAAATGACCTAAGAGTCTGAAAGTAGAGTTCATTTGGAATCGGACAAATATGCATTTGAATTTCAACTCCTGCACCAGTTACTTATATAATGAGAGCTGTGAGGATTACTTAACCACTCTCATCCTTGGATTCCTCTTCCACTACAAGTGGCGTAGGGGCAAATGTACACATTTAGAAATCATCCTGTTTAAGACTCAATTCTATCAATGACTAGTCATGTAACTTTTAGCATTGGATAAGCCTGCAGTTCCTAAATCCACAAAAGTCTAAAATCTTCATTATATTTATAACTCTGAGGACATTGCCACCTGTCCTGAGCTGACACGAGCTATTTATAATCTTTCTTTATCACACTAAGTGTGAAAAGTCTATATTTGCGTATATAACCCTATTAATACATGCTATTGTGGAGTTATGCAATTTGTGGTTCATGTATCACGTTATCTGTAAAACAACAATTAATAAAAAAAAATTCTGAATTCCAAAAGATTTTAATCAGAGGCTGTGGATGTATCTAATTTCTCTAAGCCTCAGCTTCCTCATATGTAAATGAAGATGAAACACACAGTTGAGTTGCTAGGCTATTGTGGAGATTCAGTGGTGTAATGACTGTGAAGCACAGTGCCTGGTCCATTGTAAAAACTGGATAAATAGAAATCATAGTAATTATACCTGAGCTTCCCCAATGCCTCAGATTATCATCTCTTTTCTAGGAGACTTTCTAGACTTGACCTTCATCTACAACTGAATTGTAATTTTCTTCCCTCCCAACACACACTTGAAACAAATTCTTCAGAAATTTGATTCAGCTGTTTAACCCTCTCTCTCTCCATTTTTGTTTGCTGAAGACTGAAAACATTTAGGAAATTTTTGTCAATTGGAGACTTTCCAAATTAGCTTGTGGAATGAGCTAAAAGTCTTAAGATTTGGGCCTGTTTGATATATAAATTGTAATGTAATTTGGCAAATGAACAAAGTTTGAAATTAAAGTATATTCTGATGCTTTGAATAATCGAGGAAGGAACAGCTTCCAATTTGACTCAATAAAGTACTTGAGGTCTCATCTACCATGTCCTGGTGAAGAGGAGTCAAACCGACAAGTCTTCAATAAGATGTCCCTTTACTGGAGTGAAACTTGAAATTTCTTTGTGCTAACTCAGCTGTAACCAAAAAACACAAAAGCAACTGTCATTACTACCACTCCTTAGCAAGGACAGCAATGCCTGGGTTACTATTGCTTAAAGATTTGCTCGAGAAAATTCAGTGATATAGTGGGTGTTCTTTTTGAAGTGCAGTAGTGGGGATTAGCTTCAATGTGATTTCTTATCCATGGGTGTATCAGTTCAGTATCAGTTCAGTCACTCAGTCATGTTCAACTCTTTGCAACCTCATAAACCGCAGCACGCCAGGCCTCCGTGTCCATCACAAACTCCCAGAGTCTACCCAAACCCATGTTCATTGAGTCAGTGATGCCATCCAACCATCTCATGCCCTGTCGTCCCCTTCACCTCCTGCCCTCAATCTTTCCCAGCATCAGGGTCTTTTCCAGTGATTCAGCTCTTTGCATCAGGTCACCAAAGTATTGGAGTTTCAGCTTCAACATCAGTCTTTGCAATGAATACCCAGGACTGATCTCTTTTAGGATGGACTGGTTGGATCTCCTTGCAGTCCAAGGGACTCTCAAGAGTCTTCTCCAACACCACAGTTCAAAAGCATCAATTATTCAGTGCTCAGCTTTCTTTACAGTCCAACTCTCGCATCCATACATGACCACTGGAAAAACCATAGCCTTGACTAGACAGACCTTTGTTGACAAAGAGATCTCTCTGCTTTTTAATATGCTGTCTAGGTTGGTCATAACTTTCGTTCCAAGGAATAAGCGTCTTTTAATTTCATGGCTGCAGTCACCACCTTTAGTAATTTTCAAGCCCCCAAAAATAGAGTCAACCACTGTTTCCACTGTTTCCCCATCTATATAATAGTCAATATGTATATGTATATTCACCTATATAGTGGTTAAGAATTCAAAGACATTTCCAAAAAACATTAATAGTTCAGATTTATAAAATAATTTTAAAAAGCTATACTGAGCTAATTTTAAATTCAAATTGTACTTTGGTTTATAAGTGATTTTTTTAAGGATATGAATTTCAATTTTAATTTTAACCTAGAAAAAAGTCCATACCATCATGGAAATTCATGTCATATGAATATTGTGCTGAAGTGTTTCAGAAACTACACGAACATGGTGAAGCCAGGAAACTGTGGGCCACAGAGGCAGAGATGGATTCACCCATTGACTTACGTGCTAAGGCCCCAAAAACCAATCGAACCTGATTTTTCCAAGATTTATTGAGATATACTTGGTATACAAAAATTATGATTAATATATAATTTGCCAAGTTTAGATATATGTATGCACTTGTGTTACCATTCCCGTAACCAAGGTAACAAATCTATCTACCTCTAAAAATTTCCAGTGTCCTCTGCATTTCTTTTTCCTTCAATTTTATTGTTGGTAGTGTTTCTCTCTCTCTCTCTCTCTTTGATGGTAAGAACAATTAATATGAGATCTACTCTCTTAAGTGCACAATATTTTATTTATAATTATAGGTACTAGCTTGTACAGCAGATCTCTGGCATTTACTCATTTCATCTAACTTTATTCTATCTTACAACCTTATTACTTTTTGGATAGGATTTTGTATTTAAGTTCAGTTCAGTTCAGTTCAGTCACTCAGTCGTGTCCAAGTCTTTGCAACCCCATGAATCACAGCACACCAGGCCTCCCTGTCCATCACCAACTCCCGGAGTTCACTCAGACTCACATCCATCAACTCAGTGATGCCATCCAGCCATCTCATCCTCTGTCGTCCCCTTCTCCTCCTGCCCCCAATCCCTCCCAGCATCAGAGTCTTTTCCAACGAGTCAGTTCTTCGCATGAGGTGGCCAAAGTACTGGAGTTTCAGCTTTAGCATCATTCTTTCCAAAGAAATCCAAGGGATTTTGTATTTACTACCTTGTAAAAGAAAGTTGAAGGCAAAAAGAAGACGTAAGGGAAAGTTCAAAATATTGTTGGACATTCTTAAATGTATTTATCATAATATTTAAAAATACTATTGAGTTATAGGTAGTGGAAAGCACCTGATGGTTCTGAGTTTAACATTGCTAAACGACTTTAGCCAGCCTAGAGTGGAGTCATCCGCAGACCTATATATACACCGACTTTTCTCATTATCCTCCTCTTTTTCTTTCTCTTTGCTTAACAGCAGCAACTCCAATTGTCCACATCAAGGGTGAAGTCCACACTTGGAAGGGCAGTCCTAGAGGGTCACTGTAAATGGTTTAATTGTGGGCTGCCTGGCCCCAAAGTAAATCTTTCCCCATCAGATCTTGGTGATTAGGCATTTAAACTTAAAGCCTTCCCCCAATCTGACAGTTTTTGTTTAGAGCTTTTGAAATGGCACAGAACCTTGCCAAAGACAGAAAAAAGTGAAATTTTATGGAAGTTGATGAATTTAATGAAAATCCATAGCCTTGATTCTGTATCATTCTACTCTTTATACAATAGGAGTCAGTCTTCAACATTTTTTAAAATTATATTTTCATTTAAAAATATGTTTTGCTCCAAAATTACCACCCATGTCATGTATGTGTCTGTGTTTGATTTTTATAAAACTTATATGTATACCTACGCTTGTATAAAAGTAATGGAAACTAAAGAAAACAAAGAAAAAATATATCTTTTGCACGTAATAATATCTTCAGCAGATACTATGTGCCTCATATAGTCTTGGCTTTCAATATAAATTTGATCTTTCTTATGACTTATTCCACAATCACAGAGGACTTTATAATAGGAGAGAGTGAATTGAAAAATTTAACATTTTCAATTTGGAGGGAAATTTTATCTTACCAAAGAGATGGGCAGGACTAGCATTTATGACTAAAGTGCTATTTTGAAATAAATAGAGGAAATGTAAAATAATATAGATGTCATTATAAAATGCAAATATCACTGAAGAGTGGATTCAAAATTGAGATCTCAGCTAGATTTCTCTTGAACCTATTACTTTATACACACTGGTAAAAACTTCTTCATCTTACTGTTAGTAAATCACTTTGCATAACCCATAGCTAGGCTACTGCTGCTGCTGCTAAGTCGTTTCAGTCGTGTCCGACTCTGTGCGACCCCACAGATGGCAGCCCACCAGGCTCCCCTGTCCCTGAGATTCTCCAGGCAAGAACACTGGAGTCGGTTGCCATTCCTTCTCCAATGCATGAAAGTGAAAATTCAAAGTGAAGTCGTTCAGTCATGTCTGACTCTTAGTGACCCATGGACTGCAGCCCACCAGGCTCCTCCATCCATGGGATTTTCCAGGCAGGAGTACTGGAGTGGGGTGCCATTGCCTTCTCCACATAGCTAGGCTCCACATAGCTAGGCTGCTGCTGCTACTGCTGCTAAGTTGCTTCAGTTGTGTCCAACTCTATGTGACCCCATAGAAGGCAGCCCACCAGGCTCCCCCATCCCTGAGATTCTCCAGGCAAGAATACTGGAGTGGGTTGACATTTCCTTTTCCAATGCATGAAAGTGAAAAGTCAAAGTGAAGTCACTCAGTCATGTCTGACTCTTAGCAACCCCATGGAATGCAGCCCACCAGGCTCCTCCATCCATGGGCTAGTCTGATATAAATCATGACCCTTTTTAAAGATTTCCCAGAGAACAGGTCATAATTGGCTTAAAAGTAACAAAACAAAAGATTTTAAAATTTTAAATCATGTGTTAATTATTACTTTTAGGATTTAAGTCAGAGTGGACACCTGGAGTGAAGGCTGGGAATCAGTTGCAAAAAAAAAAAAAAAAAAAACAAGAAAGGAGAGAGCAGGCAGAAGGAGGAGGGAAGACTTACTGTTTGGGATGAAGTAGCAGAAATAGTGCACAGTTTTGAGTTCTCAGCTCTATGTGAAATGAATGAGGTGGTCTAATCTGTTCTGATCCAACCAACATGCCTAATTTTCTACTTAAACATAAAAATGGATTTCAGTGCATTTCTGTGTGAACTTTCCATCATTTTCTCATTTCCTAATCCTCATTCAAGTGATAATCAGTGATTTCTCTGACTCTAAAAACACTTTTGCTAAACAATACTTAATTTCTAAAGCATAAATTGAAAAGATGTTTTAATTGATACTCACATTTGAAGTTTCCTTTCAGCTGTAGCATTTTCAATTTGGGCTACAGAACTTCTAATAAACTAGGTCAGTCAGCTTACTGAATCAGAAATACTTATCTAGGAAAGTCAGGTAGTTACCATGGAGAAGAGATGGTCCAGAAAGGATGTGATTATTGAAATGGCCATTTTATTTAATTTAAAAAAATTTTACTGAAGTATAGTTGCTTTATAGTGTTGTGATCATTTCTGCTGTACAGCAAAGTCAATCAGTGTGTGGGTTACAATAAACTGTGGAAAATTCTGAAAGAGGTGGGAACACCAGACCACCTGACCTGCCTCTTGAGAAATCTGTATGCAGGTCAGGAAGCAACAGTTTGAACTGGACATGGAACAACAGACCAAATAAGAAAAGGAGTACGTCAAGGCTGTATATTGTCACCCTGCTTATTTAACTTATATGCAGAGTACATCATGAGAAACGCTGGACTGGAAGAAACACAAGCTGGAATCAAGATTGCCTGGAGAAATATCAATAACCTCAGATATCCAGATGACATCACCCTTATGGCAGAAAGTGAAGAGGAACTAAAAAGCCTCTTGATGAAAGTGAAAGTGGAGAGTGAAAAAGTTGGCTTAAAGCTCAACATTCAGAAAACGAAGATCATGGCATCTGGTCCCATCACTCCATGGGAAATAGACGGGGAAACAGTGGAAGCAGTGTCAGACTTTATTTTTTTGGGCTCCAAAATCACTGCAGATGGTGACTGCAGCCATGAAATTAAAAGACGCTTACTCTTTGCAAGAAAAGTTATGACCAACCTAGATAATATATTCAAAAGCAGAGACATTACTTTGCCGACTAAGGTCCATCTAGTCAAGGCTATGGTTTTTCCTGTGGTTATGTATGAATGTGAGAGTTGGACTGTGAAGAAGGCTGAGCGCTGAAGAATTGATGCTTTTGAACTGTGGTGTTGGAGAAGACTCTTGAGAGTCCCTTGGACTGCAAGGAGATCCAACCAGTCCATTCTAAAGGAGATCAGCCTTGGGATTTCTTTGGAAGGAATGACGCTAAAGCTGAAACTCCATTACTTTGGCCACCTCATGCAAAGAGTGGACTTATTGGAAAAGACTCTGATGCTGGGAGGGGTTGGGGGCAGGAGGAGAAGGGGACAACAGAGGATGAGATGGCTGGATGGCCTCACGGACTCGATGGATGTGAGTCTGAGTGAACTCTGGAAATTGGTGATGGACAGGGAGGCCTGGCATGCTGTGATTCATGGGGTTGCAAAGAGTTGGACACGACTGAGCGACTGAAATGAACTGAACTGAACTGATGCATATATCCCCATTTCTTTGGATTTCCTTCCCACTTAAAGACCCAAGTGTAAGGATGGACACAGTAAAACTCTAGAGGAAAATATAAGCAGAATACTCTTAGACATAAACTACAGAAAGATTGTTTTTGATCTACTCCTACAGTAATAAAAACAAAAATTTAAAAAAAAAGGGACCTAATTAAATTTAAAACCTTTTGCACAGCCAAGGAAATCGAAAACAAGACAAAAAGATCACCTTCAGGAAGGGAAAACACATTTGTAAAGAAAGCAACTGGCAAAGGATTAATCTCCAAAACAGACGTTTTATGTGATGAGTTCTTATTGGGGTTTGGTTAGCTGTGGATTTTGTTGTGATTTCATTGCCTAGTTAGATATAAGTTAATGTCACTTAGTATCTGCATATGAGTAATTTTTTTTTTCTCTCCTTCAAAATGCTGTGTCAGAAAACAGCACAGCAGGAAGAGAGCAGTGTCAGAAATGTATCTAGGACTGAGGGGAGAGAATCCCAGGGAAGAGGTAGATCTTTACTATGATTTGCAAAGACTGACTAATCTTGTCAGAGTTGCTTCAGTTGCTGTAATTCAGAAACAAAAGCTTTCAAAATAGTGTTGGAAAAGTGCTAAACCTTTGCATATAACGTTTTAATAACAAAAATAGCAAATATTTATGGGTAAAATGCTGAAAACCATAAAGAAGCAAGTAAAAATTACCTATGATTTTACTCTTTAGATTTAAGAAATATTAAATTTGGGGTATATTTGTTTCCACCATTTGTTCTGTTGGGCTTCTCTGGTAGCTCAGCTGATAAAGAATCTGTCTGCTATGCAGGAGACCCAGTTCTTATCAGTTTCATGTACTTGAAATAGTTCCAAATATATAATTTCACATTTTTCTTCTTTACATTTAAGCAGCCATTTTTATAACTTTACTATAATGAAATACTGAAAAATTCCAGTAGTGAGACAATGATGAATGAATATGTCTAATCTTATTTATTTCACATGTAAGCATCTGTAATTGTGTGTCTCTAAATTTTAACATACATATATACACAGCATGTAACATTTAACCCCAAAGCTGTAATTTATCTCACATTTATTTGTATCAGTGATACATTTTTAAAATGTTTATTATGTTTTATCTTCTTGAATTGTCTGTCTCTCTGTTTGACCCATTTTAATACTGAGAATATTATTGCCATCCTCCGTAGAGTAATCACTTTTTGAAAATGTTAATATATATACTATGCTGTTTATTTTTCCCACTTACATTTTTTGTTTAGGATTGTAGCAAACTGAATTGCTTATTATTCATGTTTTTCCATTTTATCTGATATCATCCTTTGTATCATCTTTTACGTTCAAGCTTGAAAAGAAAATCTCATCCTGATATTTATGAGACATTACACTTTTTTTCCTATGTTTTCAATTTTATGGGGTTTTTTTTGTTTGTTTGTTTACATTTATCACACTGATACATCTGGAATTTGATGGGTTGAGCAAGGTTTTATTACCCTGAATGTTGGTGGGTTTTTTTTTGTTTGTTTGTTTGTTTTTTACTGTCTGGGGCTAAAGTGGGTAGGTATAGTCTATAAAATTGGGATGAAAACTTGTATTTGGGAATAAGAGCAGCTGGAATCAAGCAGGATGCTGTCTCCCATCTCTTCTCTCTGCTTTTTAGTTTCACTTTTTCCTTGTAGTGGAAAAGGGTGATCATCTATTTATATCCTCAGAGCTTTGCCATCAAAGAATAAGTCCCTTCCTGCTAAAGTTTTCTTGAAACATTACATCAGTTGTCACATTATGGGTTACATGTCTATCCCAGTGGCCAGAGAACCAGGGTACTAGGGTTAGCATTCCTCACTGGAGCCCATGACTAGGATGAATGACAGTAGTTATTCCTAAAATGGGTGCTGCAATTAACTGGAAATGAGAAAGTGCTAGATGGACTAAAAGGATGGAACTCAGAGGTAGGACTGAGCTATCCTTTATGGGGATTGCTAGTCATGCTGTCATCCCTCCCAGTGTGTGAAACCAACTGAGAAAAAAAGTGTGTCAGACAGATGGCGATCAACACATAAATCCATTACCTATAAAGTAGACTGGAGAAAAACAGTGTGCCTATGTGCCCTACAGTTGGGTTATACATGCAGCTCCTAAATTGAATTCAACCTTTCCTGCTACTGATCTGCCACTTACTAAGGGGCAGAAGCCCCTGGTAAGCCCAGTGTGTCGATGAGCAGAGAAGTCAAGCACCTCCCCAGGGACAGATGCTTCCATGTTTTCAGATTGTACCCAAGAAAGTGAATAAAATGAATCTAGAATTAGGAGGATCTCTGAAGAATCATGGTATTTAAAGGGTTAGTGAAAAATTAAGAATCTTGTGTCATCAGAAAATTAGGGTAAAATACTTTGACAAAGAAACAGGGTCTTCCAGGGTGAACCATGGTTCTGTGTTGGTGCTGTGACCTTTTCAACACCATCACTCTGGTCCTCCACACAACTGACTTTGCTGGCTGGGAATTCCCTAATTCTGAATGAGCCCTGTGCTCCAATGCTATCAACATACAGCAAGTTGGGAGTCTAATGTCTTATCTCTTGAACCTCATGTGCTCATGCTTACTTTTCAATTATTAACACTGCATTCTCTATTATTGGAACAAAGCACCTAGATTTCTGTAGCTGATTCATCATATTATTTTCACCAGAGGAAAGGACTACATTTTAAAATTTTATCTTTTTAACAAATAAAATAAGATTTTGTTAGTAGTATGTGCAAAGTTACAGAGTACAGGCCCTGAACAAATTAAGGGAAATTTTGATCAATGGTTTCCTCTTAAGAATGGAATGTATCTAATGTATGTTCAAAGTTATTTTACTTTTCAATTTCAAACACCTTCCCTCCATTATGAAGAAATTATCTTTAAAAGCAGGGTCCTCTATGATCCACCTCCCAGAATACTGGAAATAAAAACAAAAATAAACAAACTAATTAAACTTAAAACCTTCTGCACAACAAAGGAAACTATAAGCAAGGTGAAAAGACAGCCTTCAGAATGGGAGAAAATAATAGCAAATGAAGCAACTGACAAACAACTAATCTCAAAAATATACAAGCAACTCGTGCAGCTCAATTCCAGAAAAATAAACAAACCAATCAAAAAATGGGCCAAAGAATTAAATAGACATTTCTCCAAGGAAGACATACAGATGGCTAACAAACACATGAAAAGATGCTCAACATCACTCATTATCAGAGAAATGCAAATCAAAACCACAATGAGGTACCATTTCATGCCAGTCAGAATGGCTGCGATCCAAAGTCTACAAGCAATAAATGCTGGAGAGGGTGTGGAGAAAAGGGAACCCTGTTAAACTGTTGGTGGGAATGCAAACTAGTACAGCCACTTTGGAGAACAGTGTGGAGATTCCTTAAAAAACTGGAAATAGAACTGCCTTATGACCCAGCAATCCCACTGCTGGGCATACACACTGAGGAAACCATAATTGAAAGAGACACATGTACTCCAATGTTCATTGCAGCACTGTTTAGAATAGTAAGGACACGGAAGCAACCTAGATGTCCATCAGCAGATGAATGACTAAGAAAGCTGTGGTAAATTTACACAGTGGAATATTCAGTTCAGTTCAGTGACTCAGTCATGTCCGACTCTTTGCGACCCCATGAATCACAGCACACTAGGCCTCCCTGTCCATCACCAACTCCCGGAGTTCACTCAGACTCACGTCCATCAAGTCTGTGATGCCATCCAGCCATCTCATCCTCTGTCGTCCCCTTCTCCTCCTGCCCCCAATCCCTCCCAGCATCAGAGTCTTTTCCAATGAGTCAACTCTTCGCATGAGATGGCGAGAGTACTGGAGCTTCAGCTTTAGCATCATTCCTTCCAAAGAATATTACTCAGCCATTAAAAAGAATACATTTGACTCAGTTCTAATGAGGTGGGTGAAACTGGAGCCTATTATACAAAATGAAGTAAGCCAGAAAGAAAAACACCAATACAGTATACTAATGCATATATCTGTAATTTAGAATGATGGAAACAATAACCCTGTATGTGAGACAGCAAAAGAGGCATGGATATATAGAATAGTCTTTTGGATTCTGTGGGAGAGGGCTAGGGTGGGATGATTTGGGAGAATGGCATTGAAACATGTATAACATCATATATGAAATGAATCACCAGTCCAGGTTCTATGCATGATATTGGATGCTTGGGGCTGGTGCACTGAAACGACCCAGAGGGATGGTACAGGGAGGGAGGAGGGAAGATGGAAGGGGATTCAGGATGGGGAATATGTGTTTATCTGTGGTGGATTCGTATTGATGTATGGCAAAACCAATACAATATTGTAAAGTAGTTAACCTCCAATTAAAATAAATAAATTTATATTTTTAAAAATAATAATAAATAAAATACTCCTGGAAAACACCCTGCAACTGAGGACCTGAATATAATAATGAAAACAAGGTGTGAAGCACATACAAATGCAACACCATGGATGACTCTCAAGACTTTGTATTGAATGAAAGAAGCCAGACACAAAAAGTGTATCATTTTTGTTCTATATTTGTATGAAGTTAGAGAATAGGCAAAATCAATGGAATGTGATAAAAGTACAGCTAACAGTCACATCTTAGGAAGTAGAATTGACTGGACAGAGGGAAGAACAAGCATGAATTGCTGAAGATGTGTATTTTGATTTGACTGCATGCCTCAGTTCAGTTCAGTTCAGTCGCTCAGTCATGTCCTACTCTTTGCGACTCCATGAATCACAGCACACCAGGCCTCACTGTCCATCACCAGCTCCCAGAGTCCACCCAAACCCATGTGCATCAAGTCGGTGATGCCATCCAGCTATCTCATCCTCTGTCGTCCCCTTCTCCTCCTGCCCAACATCAGGGTCTTTTCCAATGAGTCAAATCTTCGCATGAGGTGGTCAAATATTGTAGTTTCAGCTTCAGCATCAGTCCTTCCAATGAACACCCAGAACTGATTTCCTATAGGATGGACTGGTTGGATCTCTTTGCAGTCCAAGGGACTCTCAAGAGTCTTCTCCAACACCACAGTTTAAAAGCATCAATTCTTCGGTGCTCAATTTTCTTCACAGTCCAACTCTCACATCCATACATGACCACTGGAAAAACCATAGCCTTGGTAGGTGCGAATTTAACACTTCATTGTAAGTAAAAACTATACATTGTAGGTAGATAATTCAGGTTATTTCACTGGCACAACTCAAAATATTTAAACATGGCATCTGTACATAGAACAAAAATCAGAGTGTACTTAGATTTTTTTCAGAAAACTGGTAGGTAGGTAAATGCCCACAAACCTTTCTTTTTTGAGAAACTGGTGCCTAACATATACTGTCTGTCCTTATGCTGGCTTTTGAATGGTTCATAGTAATCCATTTGAAATTCTCCCAAGATAAAAAAATTCAAGGATTATCTGTGACTAAAAACAAAACAAAAAATTAGAATTTATCCTTTATAAGTTCTGAGTAAAGTATTATCCAGAATCTATCTATAGCTTTTTCCTCTTTTGATTCCTTTAAAAAAAAAAAAAAGCATAATCTCTGTTCTCTCTCTAATTCACAGGTGACATAGTGACAGTATTACAGATTCTTTAAAAATTTACAAAGGAAACATAGAGAATTAGTGACCATGTTCTATGAGTGCCAGTAATAGCTGAGTTGGCATTTTTCTTGTAAGTATTTCAGTTCATGGCACAAAGCTCCTCTCCAGAACTTAAGAGGAAGATCACCAATTTCAGAGACGTCTTGAACTTCTCAATTATTATCTGTTTGTTGGCTGATGTGAAAAATCTTCTTGCTCCCTGGACTTTGGAGAAGTTGAAAACATCTTACCCAATATAATCTCCCTGGTGGATCATCTACATTGGTATTATAATTTTTAAAGTTTTCAACTTCTTTCAACTTCTTTCCTATGATTCTGCAGAGTCAGAAAATTGTATCTTAAATTTTTTTTTAATTGAAGGATAATTGCTTTAGAGAATTCTGTGGTTTTCTGTCATACATCAACAAGAATCATCCACAGGTACACCCATGCCCTTTCCCTCCAAAACTCCCTCCCATCTTCCTTCTCAACCCACTCCTCCAGATTGTCACAGAGCCCCTGTCTGAATTCCATGAGTCATAGAGCAAATTCCCACCATTCATCCATTTCACTTATGGTAATGTAAATTTCCATGTTACTCTCTCCATGCATCTCACTTTCTCCCTCTTCCCCCCATTCCGTGTCCATAGGTCTGTTCTCTATGTCTGTTTCTCCATTGCTGTCCTGAAAATAACTTCATCAATACTATCTTTTTAGATTCCACATATATGCATCAATATACATTATTTATATTTCTCTTTCTGACTTACTTCACTGTGCATAATAAGCTCTATGTTCATCCACCTCAATAGAACTGACTCAAAACTGCAGTCGTTTTTATGGCTGAGCAATATTCTATTGTATATATGGACCATTCGTCTGTCAATGGACATCTAGGTTGCTTCCATGTTCTAGCTATCGTAAACAATGCTGCAACGAACATTGGGGTACATGTGTCTTTTTCAATTTTCGTTTCCTCGTGGTGTTGCCTAGGAGTGGGAGTGCTCAATCATATAGTGGTTTTATTCCTAGCTTTCTAAGGAATCTAATACTGTCTTCCATTGTGGCTGTATCAGTTTATATTCCCACCAGCAATGCAAGAGTGTTCCTTTTACTCTGCATCTTCTCTAACATTTATTGTTTGTAGACTTTTTGGTGATGGCCATTCTGACTGGTGTGAGGTATTATCTCATTGTAGTTTTGATCTGCATTTCTCTAATAAAGAATGATGTTGAGCATCTTTTCATGTGCTTGTTAGCCACCTGGATGTCTTTGAAGAAATGTCATTTCAGGTCTTATTCCCACTTTTTGATTTGGCTGTTTGTTTTTCTGGTATTGAGTTGTATGAGTTGCTTGCATATTTTGGAAATTAATCCTTTGACAGTTGTTTCATTTGCTATAATTTTCTCCTATTCAGAGGGTTGTTGTTTCACCTTGTTTATAGTTTCCTTTGCTGTGTAAAAGCTTTTAAGTTTAACTAGGCCCCAGTTGTTTATTTTTGCTTTTATTTCCATTATTCTAGGAGGTGAGTCATAGAAGATCTTGCTTTGATTTATGTCATCAGGTGTTCTGCCTATGTTTTTGTCTAAGAGTTTTATAGTTTCTGGTTTTAAATTTAGGTCTTTATTCCATTTTGAGTTCATCTTTGTGTATGGCATTAGTAAGTGTTCTAATTTCATTCTTTTGCTCACAGCTGTCCAGTTTTCCCAGCACCATTTACTGAAGAGGCTATCTTTGCCCCACTGTGTATTCTTGTTTTCTTTGTCAAAAAAACAGTTACCCATAGGTGCATGGGTTTATCTCTGGATTTTCTATCTTGTTCCATTGGTCTATCTTTCTGTTTTTGTGCCAGTACCATGCTGTCTTGATGACTGTAGCTTTGTAGTATAGTCTGAAGTCAGGAAGGTTAATTCCTCCAGTTCCATTTTTCTTTCTCAAGACTGTCTTGGCTATTCAGGGTCCTTTGTGTTTCCATATGAATTTTTTTTTCTAGTTCTGTGAAAAACTGTCATTTTTAGCTTGATAGGGATCACGTTGAATCTGTAGATTGTATTTAGTAGTACAGACATTTACACAATGTTGATTCTTCCTACACAGGGACATGGAATATCTCTCCATCTGTTTATGTAGTCTTTGATTTCTTTCACCAGTGTCTTATAGTTTTCTGTATACATGTCTTCTGTCTCCTTAGGTAGGTTTATTCCTAGATATTTTATTCTTTTTGCTGCAATGGTGATGGGGTTGATTCCTTAATTTCTCTTTCTGATTTTTCATTGTTAGTATATAGGAATGCAAATGATATTTGTGTATTGACCTTGTATCCTGTGACTTTACTGAATTTTATTTTCTGATAGTTTCTCTTGGGTTTTCTATGTATAGTATCATGTCATCTGCAAAGAGTGAGAGCTTTACTTCTTCTTTTCTGATCTGGATTCCATTTATTTCCTTTTCTTCTCTAATTGCCATAGCTAGAACTTCTAAAACTAAGTTGAATAATAGTGGTGAAAGTGGACACCCTCGTCTTATTCCTGATCTCAAAGGGAATGCTTTTAGTCTTTCACCATTGAGAATAATGTTTGCTGTGGGCTTATCATATATGGCCTTTACTATGTTGAGATAGGTTCCTTCTATGCCCATTTTTTGAAGCGTTTTTATCACAAATGGGTTCTGAATTTTTTCAAAGGCTTTTTCTGCATTTATTGAGATGATCATATGCTTTTTATCTTTCAGCTGTTTAATATAATGTATCACATTGATTGATTAGCCCATATTAAAGAATCTTTGCATCCCTGGAATAAACCTGACTTGATCATGGTGTATGAGCTTTTTAATGTATTATTGAATTTCATTGGCTAAAATTTTGTTGGGGATTTCTGCATCTATGTTCATCAGTGATATTGGCCTGTAATTTTCTTTCTGTTGTTGTCTTTGCCTGGTTTTGGTATTAGGATGATTGTGACCTCATAGAATGAGCCTGGAAATGTTGCTTCCTCTACAGGCATTAGCTGTTCTCTAACTGCTTGATGGAATTACCCTGTGAAGCCATCTGGCCTTTTGATCAGTTTTGATTTCAGTATTTGTAATTGGCTAGTTCATAATTTCTATTTCTTACTGGTTCAGTCTTGGGGGGTTGAACGTTTCTAAGACTCTGTCCATTTCCTCTAGGTTGTCCATTTTACTAGCATATAGTTGCTCATAATATTCTTTTATGATCCTTTGTATTTCTGTGTTGTCTGTTGTAACCACCCCTTTTTCATTTCTAATTTTACTTATTTGACTTTTCTCCCTTTTTTTCTTGATGAGTTTGGCTAGTGGTTTGTCAATTTTGTTTATTATCTCAATGAACCAACTTTTAGTTTTATTAATCTTTGCTATTGTTTCCTTCATTTCTTTTTCAATTATTTCTGTTCCTATTTTTTATGACTTCTTTCCTTCTGCTGACTTTGGGAGTGTTTTGTTCTTGTTTTTCCAGCTACTTAAGATGTAGATTTATGTTCTCTATCCAGTGCTTTTCTTGTTCCTTGAGGTAGGACTGTATTGCTCTAAACTTCCCTCTTAAAACTGCTCGTGCTGAATCCCATAGGTTTCGGATCATCATGTTTTCATTGTCATTTGTTTCTAGGAATCTTTTTATTTCCCTTCTTATTTCTTCAGTAACCTCATCATTATTTAGTAATGTATTGTTCAATATCCATCAGTTTGTGTTTTTTGCAGTTTTTTGTTTTTGTTTCTCTTGTAGTTGTTATCTAATCTCATAGTGTTGTGGTCAGAGAAGATACTTCACACAATTTCAATTTTCTTAAATTTACTGAGGCTTGGTTTGTGGCCCAAGATGTGGTCTATCCTGGAGAATGTTTCATGTGCACTTGAGAAAAAAGTGTATTTTTTCTGCATTTGGATGAAAAAGTCCTGAAGATGTTAATTAGCATCATTTGGTCTAATGTTTTGTTTAAGGTTTGTCTTTCCTTATTGATTCTCTGTTTTGATGATCTGTCCATTGATGTAAGTGGGGTGTTAAAGTTCCCTACTATTATAGTGTTACTGTCAATTTCCTCTTTTATGCTTGTTAGCATTTGCATTATATATTAAGGTGCTTCTATGTTGAGTGCATAAATATTTACCAATGTTGGACTTCCTTGGTGGATCAGATGGTAAAGCATCTGCCTGCAATGTGGGAGACCCAGGTTCAATCCCTGGGTCAGGGAGATCTCCTGGAGAAGGAAATAGCAATCCACTCCAGTATTCTAGTTTGGAAAATCACATGGACAGAGGAGCCTGATGGGCTACAGTCCATGGGGTCGCAAAGAGTTGAACATGACTGAGCAATTTCAGTTTCTATTCTTTTCACTATGTTTTATTTTTGGATCAATCCCTTGCTCACTATGTAATGTCCTTCTTTGTCTCTTACATTTAAAAGAAAGTTTTTTAATGTTTAATTTTTCTGAAACAAAAATTACCACTCCAGCTTTCTTTTGGCTTCCATTCACATGGAATATCATTTTCCATACTTTTACTTTCAGTCTGTATGTGTCTCTAGGTCTGAAGTGGGTCTCTTGTCAGCAGCATATATATGGGTCTTGTTTTTGTATCCATTCAGTCAGTCTGTATCTCTTGGTTGCTGCATTTAATCCATTTATATTTAAGGTAATTATTGATACATATGTTCCTATTGGCATTTTCTCGATTGTTTTTTTGTTTTTGTAGGTCTTTCCTTTCTCTTGTATTTACTGGCTATATAAGCTCATTTAGTATTTGTTGCAAGACTGGCTTGTTGGTGCTAAATTCTCTTAACTTTTGCTTGTCTGTATAACTTCTGATGTCTCCTTCAATTTTCAATGAGATCTTTGCCTAGTATAGTAATCTTGGTTGTAGATTTTTCTCTTTCTTTATTTTAACTATATCCTGCCATTCCCTTCTGACCTGCAGAATTTCTGTGGAAAGATCCACTGTTAATCATATGGATCATCTCTTGTATCTTACTTGTTGCTTTTCCTTTGCTGCTTTTAATATTCTTTCTTTGTGCTTAATCTCTGTTTATTAATATGTGTCTCAATGTGTTTCTCTTCGGATTTATCCTATATGGGACTCTTTGCCATAGTTGGACTTTATTGACTATTTCCTTTCTCATGATGGGGATGTTTTCAACTGTAAGTTCTTCAAAAATTTTCTCAACACGTTTTTTTTTTTTTTTTTCTTTTTCTTCTTCTTCCTCTGGGATCCCTATTACTTGAATGTTGGTGCATTTAATACTGTCCCAAAGGTCTCTGAAGCTATCTTCAATTCTTTTCATTCTTTTTCCTTTCTGCTCTTCAGCAGTTATTTCCACAAATCTATCTTCCAGCTCACTTATCTTTTCCTCTGCCTCAGTTATTTTGCTACTGGTTCCTTCTAGGATATTTTAAATTTCCATAATTGTGTTATTTATCTCTGTTTGCTTAGACTTTATTTTTTCCATGTCTTTGGTGATTGCATTAATGGTGTTAAGTGTTTCTTGCATTTTCTCCATTCTATTTTCAAGTTTTCAGAACATCTTTGGAATATTATTATTACGGAATTTTCTTTCAAATAGATTGCTTATTTTCTCTTCGTTTATTTGATCTTGTGAGTTTCTACCTTATTCTTTCATCTGTGTTATATTTCTTTGTCTTTTCATAATTATTTTTTCTAACTTGCTCCACTTGAGGCCTCATTTTCCTAAGTTTTAAGGTTGTATTCCTTCTTCATTTTGGTGTTTACCCTTGGAGGGAAAGGTTGTTTGAATGCCTTGTGTTGATTTTTTTGTTAGTGGTGTCTTGTGCCTCTGTTCTAGTGGGAGGAGATGAAGAAGATCACTCAGGTAATTACAGAAATAAAGGGACATATACACACACTTCCACACATACAGTTACAACCGAAGTATTCTAAGGAAAAGAGTATGGGAGGCTGATTTGGTGAACAAGGGAAACTAAAAGTGATACTGAGCAGTTAAAAACAGAGCTAGCTAATGCTCCATCTGGAAAACTGAGCATGCACAAAGTACCAACTAGGCAATATAGAAGAGAGAGTTCAACAGGTTCAGTTCAGTCACTCAGTCGTGTCCGACTCTTTGCGACCCCATGAATCGCAGCACGCCAGGCCTCCCTGTCCATCACCAACTCCCAGAGTTCACTCAGCGTCATATCCATCGAGTTAGTGATGCCATCCAGCAATCTCATCCTCAGTTGTCCCCTTCTCCTCCTGACCCCAATCCCTCCCAGCATCAAAGTCTTCTCCAATGAGTCAACTCTTCCCATGAGGTGGCCAAAGTACTGGAGTTTGAGCTTTAGCATCATTCCTTCCAAAGAAATCCCATGGTTGATCTCCTTCAGAATGGACTGGTTGGATCTCCTTGCAGTCCAAGGGACTCTCAAGAGTCTTCTCCAACACAACAGTTCAAAAGCATCAATTCTTCGGTGCTCAGCCTTCTTCACAGTCCAACTCTCACATCCATACATGACTACTGGAAAAACCATAGCCTTAACTAGACGGACCTTAGTCTGCAAAGTGAGGTCTCTGCTTTTGAATATGCTATCTAGATTGCTCATAACTTTTCTTCCAAGGAGTAAGCGTCTTTTAATTTCATGGCTGCAGTCACCATCTGCAGTGATTTTGGAACCCAAAAAAATAAAGTCTGACACTGTTTCCACTGTTTCCCTATCTATTTCCCATGAAGTGATGGGACCAGATGCCATGATCTTCGTTTTCAGAATGTTGAGCTTTAAGTCAACTTTTTCACTCTCCTCTTTTACTTTTTAGTTCCTCTTTACTTTTTGCCATAAGGGTGGTGTCATCTGCATATCTGAGGTTATTGATATTTCTCCCAGAAATCTTGATTCCAGCTTGTGTTTCTTCCAGTCCAGCATTTCTCATGATGTACTCTGCATATAAGTTAAATAAGCAGGGTGACAATATACAGCCTTGATGTACTCCTTTTCCTATTTGGAACCAGTCTGTTGTTCCATGTCCAGTTCTAACTGTTGCTTCCTGGCCTGCATACAGATTTCTCAAGAGGCAGGTTAGGTGGTTTGGTATTCCCATCTCTTTAACTTGCTGAAAAAAAGAGAATGAAGGAAAATAATAAGAAAAAAGGGAGAAAAAGAGGAGAAGGGAGGGAAAAGAGAAATTGAAGGGGTGGAAAGAAGGGTAAAAAGATAAAAAGAGAGAAAAAATAGAAAAACAAATATAAATAGATGTATGTGAAAAAAATATAGATAGATAGATAGAGACATATCAGTTCAGTTCAGTCACTCTGTCATATCCAACACTTCCACTGTTTCTCCATTTGCTTCCCATGAAGTCTTGGAACCAGATGCCATGATCTTAATTTTCTGAATGTTTAGCTTTAAGCCAATTTTTTTACTCTCCTCTTTCACTTTCATCAAGAGGCTCTTTAGTTCCTCTTCACTCTCTGCCATAAGGGTGATATCCTCTGCATATCTGAGGTTATTGATATTTCTCCCAGCAATCTTGATTCCATCTTGTACCTCTTCATATAGATATAATATAGATATAATATATATATATTTGTAGGAATAGCTATAGCCAGTAAAAAACTATATGAAAAGTAGATAAATATATAAGAATAAAATAAAAACTCATAAAATGGGTGATAAACAGAAAAAATGAGAAAGAAATCTTAAATTAATTTTTGTAACAAGGAAAACTCCACAGCATCACAAAAGGCTAACATGAAGGTGAAAATATGTAGGGGGTATAAACATTGTGGTATATAAAAAAGAAGGAAAAAAGAGAGAAAGGAGAAAAAAAAAAAAAACGGTTCTTAAAGGTTCTGTAATTCTTCTTGGTTATGGATCCTGACTCCGTGGATGGGGTTTGGTTAGTGTCCTGTGTTTTCCTGTTTGGGGAGCTTGTGCTTGTGTTCTGGTTAATGAAGCTGGATGTCATCTCTCCAAATGGCAGTACAGTGTTAGTAGTCAGTTTTGGGGTATCTATGGGATCAGTATGTATTTGGGCAGTCCTTCTGGCTTGGGTAGTGTTTGACATGTCTATTTCTGCAGCTGCTTCAAAGTGGCCCTCTCAGAGTATCTTCACTGCCATCAGCCCCCTACTTGTCCCTGGGGTCTTTGCTGGTGCTTCTGTTCCTCTGCCTCACCCTACACTGCTGGCTGAAGTTTGCTAGGTATGGGTTTGTGTGGATCTTTTCTTGTCTCCTCGACTGTGCCTTCTGCATTATAGAGACTTGTGTAGGCTTCCCTCAGTCCCCTGAGCTCACCTTTAGTGTCATGGAGCTTGTGTGCACTTATCTTGGCTCACCAGGCCCGCCCTGTATATCATGGGGCTTGTGGGGCTTGGGAGCTTCTCTCAGCTCCCTGAGCCCTCCCTCTGTGCTGTGGGGCTTCTTTTCACTTGTCTAAGCTCCCCAGGCCCACCCTCTGCATCATGGGACTTGTACTGCCCTTGTTTCGTCTCACCAGCCTGCACTCTTTGTTGCAGGGCTTGTGTGATCTTCTTATGGCTCCCCAGACCCACCCTTTGTGCCATGAGGTTTGTGTGCACTGCCGAGGTTTGTATGCCTCCCTCTCTCAGCACCCAGGCCCACTGTTTGCACCGTAAGTCTTGTGTGAACTGGCAGGGTTTGTATGCCAGGCTACTCTTGGATACCTGGGCCCACCCTCTGTACCACAAGGGTTGTGTGCACTGGTGAGGTTTGTATGCTGCATCACAGGGCTACATGAGCTCACCCTCAGTGCCATTAGGGCTGCGTGCACTAGAGAGGTTTGTATGCCTCCCCACTCTCGGTTCCCCGAACCCACGTCTGGTAGGGGCCACAGTCCATGAGCTGTTAAGATGCTGAAAAGTGCAACTTTCTCTGTTTTCTGCCCTCTAAGTCCCTGTTTTGCCCAGTTTTCTGAGACTCTGTAGCTCTGCCTTGGGCCTCCCTGAAAGGGAGCTTCCCTGTGCCCAGGAACTCCCTTCCTCCTTTGGGGCACAAGCTCCTGTCCAGAAGTTCTCCAACTTTTCCCTGTTTATGTCTCCATCCTCTTTCCTACCTCATTTCAGGGAGCTTAGCCTACTCCTCTGGAGGATTAGGGTCTTCTACTGTCCCCTACAGGTTGCTTTGTAGCCGTTGTTCCATATCTTGATGATTTTTTTTATGTATTTGTGTGGTGGCTGGTGATCTCCCCATCTTATTCCTATGCCATCTTCCTGGAAAGCTTCTTAGATTTTTATCTTAATATCATATATGAAACGAATCTCCAGTCCAGGTTTGATGAATGATACTGGATGCTTGGGGCTGGTGCACTGGGATGACCCAGAGGGATGGTATGGGGAGGGAGGAGGGAGAGGGGTTCAGGATGGGGAACACATGTATACCTGTGGCGGATTCATGTTGATGTATGGCAAAACCAATACAATATTGTAAAGTAATTAACCTCCAATTAAGATAAATTAATTTATATTTTAAAAATCAGTTTAAAATTTTGTTGTTGTTGTTCAGTCTTTAAGTTGTGTCTGACTCTTTGTGACCCTATGGGCTACAGCAGTGCAGCATTTCCTATAATTCAGTATGCCCCAAAGTTTGCTTAAACTCAGCGTCCATTAAGTCAGTGATGCCATCCAACCATCTCATCCTCTGTCACCCTCTTATCCTCTTGCCATCAATCTTTCCCAACATCAGGATCTTTCCAATGAATATGTTATTCAACAAATAACCATCATGGTTACGCAGGTCATTGAGACCTTTTTGTATAGTTTTTCTGTGTATTCATGCCACATCTTCTTGGTTGCATCTTGCTCAAATGCAGTGAAAAATAAGTCAAATGTATTTTATCATAGAATACACCCTAGCATTATATCTGTATATCTTTTTATTACTACCAGAATTCTCCATGTTTAAGATTTTTGAGAGGAGGTGGAAGAGAAGTGTTTTATATGATTCAATACTCATTAATTTGTATTTAATGCATTATGGTAAGGAGGAAAAATACTTAGGAGTTATGTGTTGGACATTTTAATAAAATAAGGTAATAGAGGAAAATGATGTTGGTGAGAAAAGACAGCATATCTGCCAATAAGGTTACAAAAGTACTGGTTTATAATTTAAAATAATAAAATTAAAATTGACTGCTCTAGCGTTTTGTTGGAGAAGGCAATGGCAACCCACTCCAGTACTCTTACCTGGAAAATCCCATGGTCAGAGGAGCCTGGTAGGCTGCAGTCCATGGGGTCGTGAAGAGTCCAACAAGACTGAGAGACTTCACTTTCACTTTCCACTTACATGCATTGGAGAAGGAAATGGCAACCCACTCTAGCGTTCTTGCCTGGAGAATCCCAGGGATGGGGGAGCCTGGTGGGCTGCCATCTATGAGGTCGCATAGATATGGACACTACTGAAGCAACTTAGTAGCAGCAGCAGCAGTGTTTGGTTTAATTTTTCATCATTAATCATCAAATAATGGTTAAATTCTCATTTTAAGCTCTGTTAAAATGCAAGTTTTAAAGAAACTTTTTCTCAGAATCCAGAGTAAGAATCATCAAATATTAGTAGGCATGGACATTTGTTATTTTATGATTAGGCCTCAGTTGCTTAGGCTTATATACATTTTTATATGCTGGTTCATACTTGCCTGATTTAGCAAATAATTAAACCTATTTGAATTACTTTGGTCTCTGAAATTCTCATGTTATTTTCACTTTTAAAAGGTTACACAACATTTGTTTAAGCATTTATAGAGAAATGTACATTCTTTCAACAGTATAGCTTAGAAATTAAGCAGTGCCTAAGGACAATGCTTTGTCAGAATCATTAAAAATTATTCACACACAAACACACAAAAATCTCTTTTAAGGCACTTAGATGAATGCTGTCAAACAGAATTTCTGTGATGATGGAAATGTTCTGTTGTACCCTCCTCAAAATATCTCCTAGCCACATGTAGCTATCAAGTATATGAAACATGCCTAATACAAATAAGAAACAATATATTTAATTTAAATCTAATGTGACTAGTTGCTATTGCTTTGAGTAGGGCAGTTTTAGACATAAAAAATCAAGCAAAGGGCTTCCTTGAAGGTAGTACCTACCTGACACTATCACTGAGAAGATTAAATGCCCTAAAATGGGGAGGTGAATACACAATGCCTGGGTCTACATTAGATGCTGAACATAAGTCACTTACCTGCCTTATGTAAGTCAATACTTGGCCAGTGTTGGTGCTCCCAGCAACCACTGACTTTTCTACTATTTTTGCAGTTTGTTTCTTGTTCTCTCTTTACATTATCCTAAAATTATCTCTGATATAACTAAACAGCCAGTCTTATTTTTATTTCTATTTATCTACTCTTTTGTTTTCTCCTTCCCTTCATGATGGGAAAGACTACTCAACAATTACTTATCTTTCCCAAATGCTCTATCCTGAGTGTAAACACGAACTGGGAATGAACTTGCTTGATTAGAATTAGCACTGTTTGCAGGCAAGTAAGTCAGCCCTTATTTCTCCTGAGGCCTTCAAGAACTTTCAAAATTCCAAGATATTGAGATTAAAGCAAGCACTGAATTAAAATTAATCAGAAATACAGACATACAAGCTCTCATGTGAAGACACACAAGAAGAGAAAAGGACAACAGACTAATGCCCAGAAAATTTAGATGTTGAAATGACCAGACAAAGAATATTAAATACCTATATACAATTTTTTTTAAGTAAAAGAGAAACTGGAAACTGTGTGTAAGAAAGGAGAGATTTTTAAAAGATCAACAAACTTAGAAAAGAATCAAATGAAACTCTATAAATTTAAAAATGTAATCTAGGCTAAAAACAATGAACAAGTTAAGTAAGAAATTAAATGTAGATTAAAAGTAAATCAGAAATTAGTGGAGTATCAAACCAAATAACCAAAATGCAGCACAGAGCAAAATAAATGTAAAGTATAAGAGAGGAGTCTGTCAGAACTGGGAATACTGTCTAATATATATGTATATCCATATATGTTTATCTTGAGTCCTGAAAGGAAAGGAGAGGAAGGGGATGAGGCTATATTTGAAGAGACAAATTTAGTAACCTCAAGAGTTGTTGAAAATGCTAATTCCAGATCAGGAAGCCCAAATAATCTTAAATGGAATAAATTCATACACACACATACACACCATGTCACAGTTGAACCGACATTACACCAAAGACATAAAAAGCTTAAAAAGCATCTAGAGAAAAGAGACAGACCCCTTCAAAAGGACCATAGGCTTCCTGGTAGCAAGAATGGAAACTTTAGGATTTAGAAAAATATTCTCAATATATCTGAAGAAAAGAATAGACAACTTAGAGAGTATGAAATACATTTCAAGAATGGGGTGAAATAATGAAATAAGAACAGTTTGTTATCAACGGACCATTTGAACAAAATTCTCTGATATGCCTCTGACAATTAAAACATAATCCTAAAAAGAAGGAATTAGGCAAAACTAGCATAAAGATGTGAGAGGTGGTCAGATTTAAAACATTCTCAGGCCATTTATTATTCTCATACCTCATACTTTATTAAGGAGGAAGATTAAAAGCTATATAACTACTAAAAATATAAGAGTAAAGAATTTAACCACCAAAGAGTGAAGGGGAAAGAATAGAATGAGAAGAAGTGTAATCTAAAATAAGTCCAGAAAAAAGATGAGAATAATATCCAAATAGATATAAATGGGATATACTCATAATTAAATGAGCAAAATGTCAGACTGTAGTAAAACACCCTTAAATATAGTGATCTTCTATTTTTAAGAGCTGCACCTAAAACCTGACACAGAAAAGGCAAAAGGGAAAAGATAGCAAGATAGGTGTAAAGCTAATATCACCTCTTTAATCTTTCCTTGCTCCTGGATAAAAAAAATAACAAAAATTTATGTGGCAGTAGTAACATCAGACAAATTAAAATTTAAGTCAAATTTATTGCTAGAGATAAAGCCCAGTTAATGTTGATAAACTTTCAATTTCCTAGGGAAAAATAATAATTATACATTTATATGCATTGAATATTCTTCATAACTTGACAGATTTACATGGAATAGTTGCTAAATTATCATCATAAAAAAAAATTAACACCCTGTATTAGTAAATAATAGATGAGGGAAAAGTAATAAAGTTTAAAAACACCTAAACAATATAATGCGGAAATTTAACAAGATTGCATATCTAAATAAGCATATTTTGTTTTGTTTTTTTTTTCATAGATATTGCATATTTTAGAAGTTGAAGCTTTGTGGCAACTCTGTGTTGAGCAAGCGCTGTTGGTGCCATTTTTTCCAAAAATTTATTCAGTCTCTGTGTCACATTTTGGTTATTCTTGAAATATTTCAAAATTTTCATTATTAATACATTTGTTATTATAATCTTTGAAATTGTTTGGGGGCACTCATATAATATGGCAAACTTAATTAATAAATGTCATGTGTGTTATAAATGAATTCTGTAAAATTGCACTACATAAGGTTAATATTTAGAAATCTGCTGTTATGTTTTTATACATTAATAATGAACTATCAGAAAGAGAATGTGAAAGACATTTTATTTAAAATTGTATCAAAATGATAAAATAGCTAGAAATAAATTTAAGAAGGTGAAAGATTTATTCATACTCTGAAAACTACAAAACATTGATGAAAACATTTTAAAACAATACAAAGACAGGAAAAGATATCCAATATTTTGGATCGTAAAAATTCATACTGTTAAAATGGTCATACTTCCCAAAGACATTTAATGCAATCCCTATCAAAATACTCATGACATTGTTCACAGAACTAAAACAAACAGTCCTAAAATTTATATGGGACTATAAAAGACATCAAATTAACAAAACAATTTCTAGAAAAGAGGAAAAAAATCCTAGAGATACCACACTTCCTGGCTTCAGACTATACAGAAAATCTATAGTGATGAAAACAGCAAGTCAATGACACAAAAACAGACACATAGATCAACTGAATAGAGTCAAAAAATAAACACACACCTAGAGTCAGTTGATCTACAATAAAGGAATCAAAAATATACAATGGAGGAAAAAACAGTCTTTTCAGTAAGTGATCCTGGGACACCAACATGTAAAACAACAGGATTAAGAGATTTCTTCATATCATATACAAAAAAAAAAAAAAGGATCTAAATGACTTGAAACTATAAAACTCCTAGAAGAACACATAGGCAGAACACTCTTTGACATAAATTGTAGCAATGTTTTTTTTTTTTAATCTGTCTCTTTATACAAAATAAACAAAAGCAAAACTAAATAAATGAGACATAATTAAACTTAAAAGCATTTGCAAAGTGGAGGAAACCATCATCAAAATGAAAGAAAATGTATTGAATGGGAGAAAATATCATTAAATGATATGATTCAAAAATTTTTTAATGAAACAATATTATTAAAAAATGGGCAGAATACTCAAATAGACATTTCTCTAAAGAAGACATACAGATTACCAAGAGACACATGTCGAAATGCTCAATGTGGGTGATCATTCAGTTCAGTTCAGTTCAGTTGCTCAGTTGTGTCCGACTCTTTGCGACCCAATGAATCACAGCACGCCAGACTCCCTGTCCATCACCAACTCCCAGAGTGTACTCAAACTCATGTGCATCGAGTTGGTGATGCCCTTCAGCCATCTCATTCTCTGTTGTCCCATTCTTCTCCTGTCCCCAATCCCTCCCAGCATCAGAGTCTTTTCCAATGAGTCAACTCTTCGTATGAGGTGGACCAACATATTGGAGTTTCAGTTTCAGCATCAGTCCTTCCAATGAACACCCAGGACTGATCTCCTTTAGAATGGACTGGTTGGAACTCCTTTCAGTCCAAAGGACTCTCAAGAGTCTTCTCCAACACCACAGTTCAAAAGCATCAATTCTTCGGCGCTCAGCTTTCTTCACAGTCCAACTCTCACATCCATACACGACCACTAGGAAAACCATGGCCTTGAAGAGATGGACCTTTGTTGGCAGAGTAATAATGTTTGTGCTTTTTAATATGCTATCAAGGTTGGTCATAACTTTCCTTCTAAGGAGTAAGCATCTTTTAATTTCATGGCTGCAATCACCATCTGTACTGATTTTGGAGCCAAGAAAAATAAAGTTAGCAACTGTTTCCACTGTTTCCCCATCTATTTGCATGATGTGATGGGATCAGATGCCATGATATTAGTTTTCTGAATGTTGAGCTTTAAGCCAGCTTTTTCACTCCCCTCTTTCACTTTCATTAAGAGGCTCTTTAGTTCCTCTTCACTTTCTGCCATAAGGGTGGTATCCTCTAAATATCTGAGGTTATTGATATTTCTCCCAGCAATCTTGATTCTACCTTGTGCTAATTCGAGCCCAACATTTCTCATAATGTACTCTGCATATAAGTTAAATATGCAGGGTGACAATATATAGACTTGATGTACTCCTTTTCCTATCTGGAACCAGTCTGTTGTTCCATGTCCAGTTCTAACTCTTGCTTCCTGAAGTGAACATAGGTTTCTCAAAAGACAGGTTAGGTGGTCTGGTATTCCCATCTCTTTCAGAATTTTCCACAGTTTATTGTGATCCACATGGTCAAAGGCTTTGGCATAGTCAATAAAACAGAAATAGAAGTTTTTCTGGAACTCTTGCTTTTTCCATGATCCAGCGGATGTTGGCAATTTGATCTCTGGTTCCTCTGCCTTTTCTAAAACCAGCTTGAACATATGGAAGTTCAAGGTTCACATATTGCTGAAGCCTGGCTTGGAGAATTTTGAGCATTACTTTATAATCACTGAAAACTAGCCAATCTGATCACACGGACCACATCCTTATCTAATTCAATGAAACTAAGCCATGCTATGTGGGGCCATCAAAGACGGACGGGTCATGATGGAGAGGTCTGACAGAATGTGGTCCACCGGAGAAGGGAATGCAAACCACTTCAGTATTCTTGCCTTGAGAACCCCATGAACAGTATGAAAAGGCAAAATGATAGGATACTGGAAGGGGAACTCCTCAGGTCAGTAGATGCCCAATATGCTACTGGAGATCAGTGGAGAAATCACTCTAGAAGGAATAAAGGGATGGAGCCAGAGCAAAAACAATACCCAGTTGTGGATGTGACTGGTGATAGAAACAAGGTCCTATGCTGTAAAAAGCAATATTGCATAGGAACCTGGAATGTTAGGTCCATGAATCAGGCAAATTGGAAGTGGTTAAATGAGAGATAGCAGGAGTGAATGTCAACAGTAAGAATCAGTGAACTAAAATGGACTGGAATGGGTGAATTTAACTCAGATGACCATTATATCTAATACTGTGGGAAAGAAGTAGTAGAAATGGACAAGCCATCTTCTCCATCTTCTAAGCCATTCTTCCCTTAGAAGAAATGGAGTAGCCATCATGGTCAACAAAAGAGTCCAAAATGCAGTACTTGGATGCAGTCTCAGACAGAATGATCTCTGTTCGTTTCCAAGGCAAACTATTCAATATCAAGGTAATCCAAGCCAAATCCACTCCAAACAGTGACACTAAATAAACTGAAGTTGAATGGTTCTATGAAGACCTACAAGACCTTTTAGAACTAACACACAAACAGATGTCCTTTCCATTATAGGGGACTGGAATGCAAAAGTAGGAAGTCAAGAAACACCTGGAGTAACAGGCAAATTTGGCCTTGGGGTACGGAACGAAGCAGGGCAAGGCTAATACAGTTTTGCCAAGAGAACACACTGGTCATAGCAAAGACCCTTTTCCAACAACACAAGAGAAGACTCTACACATGGACATCACCAGAGGGTCAAAACCGAAATCAGATTGATTATATTCTTTGCTGCCAAAGATGGAGAAGCCCTATGCAGTCAGCAAAAACAAGACTGGGAACTGACTGCAGCTCAGATCATGAACTCCTTATTACCAAATTCAGACTTAAATTTTAAAAAAGTGGGGGAAACCACTAGACCAATCAAGTATGACCTAAGTCAAATCCCTTATGATTATACAGTGGAAGTGAGAAATATATTTAAGGGACTAGATCGGATAGATAGAGTGCCTGATGAACTATGGAGAGAGGTTCATGACATGGCACAGGAGACAGGGATCAAGACCATCCCCATGGGAAAGAAATGCAAAAAAAGCAAAATGGCCATCAGAGGAGGCCTTACGAATAGCTGTGAAAAGAAGAGAGGTGAAAAGCAAACGAGTAAAGGAAAGATATAAACATCTGAATGCAGAGTTCCAAAGAATAGTAAGGAGTGATAAGAAAGCCTTCTTCTGCGATCAGTGCAAAGAAATAGAGGAAAACAACAGAATCGAAATAGACTAGAAATCTCTTCAAAAAAATTAGAGATACCAAGGGAACATTTCATGCAAAGATGGGCTCGATAAAGGACAGAAATGGTATGGCCCTAACAGAAGCAGAAGATATTTAGAAGAGGTGGCAAGAATACACAGAAGAATACTACCAAAAAAAAAAAAAAAGCATCACTATGAACAAAGCTAGTAGAGGTAATGAAATTCCAGTTGACCTATTTCAAATCCTGAAAGATGATGCTGCTCAATATGCTAGCAAATTTGGAAAACTCAGCAGTGGCTACAGGACTGGAAAAGATCAGTTTTCATTCCAATCTCCAAGAAAGGCAATCCCAAAGAATGCTCAAACTACCACACAATTGCACTCATTTCACAGACTAGTAAAGTAATTCTTAAAATTCTCCAAGCCAGGCTTCAGCAGTACGTGAACCATGAACTTCCAGATGTTCAAGCTGATTTTAGAAAAGGCAGAGGAACCAGAGATCAAATTACTAATATCCTCTGTATCATTGAAAAAGCCTAAGAATTCCAGAAAAACATCTATTTCTGCTTTCTTGACCATGCCAAAGCCGCTGACTGTGTGGATCACAATAAACTGTGGAAAATTCTGACAGAGATGGGAATACCAGACCACCTGACCTGCCTCTTGAGAAATCTGTATGCAGGTCAGGAAGCAACAGTTAGAACTGGACATGAAACAACAGACTGGTTCCAAATAGGAAAAGGAATATGCAAAGGCTGTATATTGTTACCCTGCTTATTTACCTTACATGCAGAGCACATCATAAGAAAAGCTGGGCTGGAAGAGGCACAAGCTGGAATCAAGATTGCCGGGAGAAATATCAATAACCTCAGATATGCAGATGACACCACCATTATGGCAGAAAGTGAAAAGGAACTAAAAAGCCTCCTGATGAAAGTGAAAGAGAGGTGTGGAAAAGTTGGCTTAAAACTCAACATTCAGAAAACTAATATCATGGCATCTGGTTCCATCACTTCATGGGAAATAGATGGGGAAACAATGAAACCAGTGTCAGACTTTATTTTGGGGGGCAAGGGCTCCAAAATCACTGCAGATGGTGATTGCAGGCATGAAATTAAAAGACGCTTACTCCTTGGAAGGAAAGTTAGGACCAGCCTAGATAGTATATTAAAAAGCAGAGATATTACTTTGCAAACAAAGGTCCATCTAGTCAAGGCTATGTTTTTTCCAGTGGTCTTGTATGGATGTGAGAGTTGGACTGTGAAGAAAGCTGAGCATCGAAGAACTGATGCTTTTGAACTGTGCTGTTGAAGAAGACTCTTGAGAGTCCCTTAGACTGCAAGGAGATCCAACCAATCCATCCTAAATGAGATCAGTTCTGGGTGCTTATTGGAAGGACTGATGCTAAAGCTGAAACTCCAATATTTGGCCACCTCATGAGAAGAGTTGACACATTGAAAAATACCCTGATGCTGGGAGGGAATGGGGGGAGGAGGAGAATGGGACGGCAGAGGATGACAACATCATCGACTCGATGCATATGAGGTTGAGTGACCTCCGGGTGTTGGTGTGGACCGGGAGGATTCATGGGGTGGCAAAGTGTTGGACACGACTGAGCAATTGAACTGAACTGAACTGAACTGTGTGAGATGAGTACAATTGTGTTTGAGGATTCTTTGGCTTTGCTTTTCTTTGGGTTGGGAATGAAAACTGACATTTTCCAGTTTTGTGGCCACTGTTGAGTTTTCCAAATTTGCTGGCATATTGAGTGTTGCACTTTCACAGCATCATCTTTCAGGATTTGATATAGCCCAAATGGTATTCCAACATCTCCACTAACTTTGTTCATAGTGATGCTTTCTAAGGACCACATGACTTCACATTCTAGGATGTCTGGCTCTAGGTGAGGGATCACATCATCATGATTTTCTGGGTTGAGAAGCTCTTTTTTATACAGTTCTGTTTATTCTTGCCACCTCTTCTTAATATCTTCTGCTTCTGTTAGGTCCATAGTATTTCTGTCCTTTATCAAACCCATGTTTGCATGAAATGTTCCCTTGGCATCTCTAATTTTCTCGAAGAGATCTCTAATCTTTCCCAGTCTGTTGTTTTCCTCTATTTCTTTGCATTGATTGCTGAGAAAGGCTTTCTTATCTCTCCTTACTATTCTTTGGAACTCTGCATTCAAATGGGAATATCTTTCCTTTTTTCTTTTGTTTTTCACAGGCATTTATAAGGCCTCCTCAGACAGCCATTTTGCTGTTTTGCATTTCTTTTCCATGGGGATGGTCTTGATCCCTGTCTCCTGTGCCATGTCATGAACCTCTCTCCGTAGTTCATCAGGCACTCTGTCTCTTAAATCTAGTCCTTTAAATCTACTTCTCACTTCCACTGTATAAGAGATTTGATGTAGGTCATACCTGAATGGTCTAGTGTTTTTCCCCACTTTCTTCAATTTAAGTCTGAATTTGGCAATAAGCTCATGATCTGAGCTACAGTCAGCTCCTCGTCTTGTTTTTGCTGACTGTATAGAGCTTCTCCATCTTTGGCAGCAAAGAATATAATCAATCTGATTTCGGTTTTGACCATCTGGTGATGTCCATGTGTAGAGTCTTCTCTTGTGTTGTTGGAAAAGTGTGTTTGCTATGACTAGTGTGTTCTCTTGACAAAACTCTATTAGCCTTTGCCTTGCTTCATTCTGTATTCCAAGGCCAAATTTGCCTGTTACTCCAGGTGTTTCTTAACTTCCTACTTTTGCATTCCAGTCCCCTATAATGGAAAGAACATCTCTTTTGTGTGTTAGTTCTAAAAGGTCTTGTAGGTCTTCATAGAACCGTTCAACTTCAGCTTCTTCAGCGTTACTGTTTGGAGCATAGGCTTGGATTACCTTGATATTGAATGGTTTGCCTTGGAAACGAGCAGAGATCATTCTGTCGTTTACGAGATTGCATCCAAGTACTGCATTTTGGACTCTTTTGTTGACCATGATGGCTACTCCATTTCTTCTAAGGGATTCTTGCCCACAGTATTAGATATAATGGTCATCTGAGTTAAATTCACCCATTCCAGTCCATCTTAGTTCGGTGATTCTTAGGATGTTGACGTCCACTCTTGCCATCTCCTTTTTGACCACTTCCAATTTGCCTTGATTCATGGACCTTACATCCCTGCTTCCTATGCAATATTGCTTTTTACAGCATTGGGCCTTGCTTCTATCACTAGTCACATGCACAACTGGGTATTGTTTTTGCTTTGGCTCCATCCCTTCATTCCTTCTGGACTGATTTCTCCACTGATCTCCAGTAACATATTGGGCACCTACCATCCTGGGGAGTTCCCCTTCCAGTATGCTATCATTTTGCCTTTTCATACTGTTCATGGGGTTCTCAAGGCAAGAATACTGAAGTGGTTTGCCATTCCTTTCTCCAGTGGACCACATTCTGTCAGACCTCTCCATCATGACCCATCCATCTTGTATGGCCCCACATGGCATGGCTTAGTTTCATTGTGTTACACAGGCTGTGGTCCGTGTGATCATATTGGCTAGCTTTCTGTGATTATGGTTTCAAAATTGCGATTATAGTTTCTGTCACTACGGTGTTCATTCAGTTCAGTTCAGTTCAGTTGCTCAGTCGTACTCAACTCTTTGCGACCCCATGAATCGCAGCACGCCAGGCCTCCCTGTCCATCACCATCTCCCACAGTTCACTCAGATTCACGTCCATCAAGTCAGTGATGCCATCCAGCCATCTCAACCTCTGTCGTCCCCTTCTCCTCCTGCCCCCAATCCCTCCCAACATCAAGCTTTTTTCCAGTGAGTCAACTCTTCACATGAGGTGGCCAAAGTACTGGAGTTTCAACTTTAGCATCATTCCTTCCAAAGAAATCTGAGGGCTCATCTCCTTCAGAATGGACTGGTTGGATCTCCTTGCAGTCCAAGGGACTCTCAAGAGTCTTCTCCAACACCACAGTTCAAAAGCATCAATTCTTCAGTGCTCAGCCCTCTCCACAGTGCAACTCTCACATCCATACATGACCATAGGAAAAACCATAGCCTTGACTAGACGGACCTTACTCAGCAAAATAATGTCTCTGCTTTTGAATATACTATCTAGGCTGGTCATAATTTTTCTTCCAAGGAGTAAGTGTCTATTAATTTCATGGCTGCAGTCACCATCTGCAGTGATTTTGGAGCCCCCGAAAATAAAGTCTGACACTGTTTCCACTGTTTCCCTATCTATTTCCCATGAAGTGATGGGACCAGATGCCATGATCTTCATTTTCTGAATGTTGAGCTTTAAGCCAACCTTTTCACTCTCCACTTTCACTTTCATCAAGAGGCTTTTTAGCTCCTCTTCACTTTCTGCCATAAGGGTGGTGTCATCTGCATATCTGAGGTTATTGATATTTCTCCCAGCAATCTTGATTCCAGCTTATGTTTCTTCCAGTCCAGCGTTTCTCATGATGTACTCTGCATATAATTTAAATAAGCAGGGTGACAATATACAGCCTTGACGTATTCCTTTTCCTATTTGGAACCAGTCTGTTGTTCCATGTCCCATTCTAACTGTTGCTTCCTGACCTGCATACAGATTTCTCAAGAGGCAGGTCAGGTGGTCTGATATTCCCATCTCTCTCAGAATCTTCCACAGTTTCTTGTGATCCACACAGTCAAAGGCTTTGGCATAGTCAATATGATCATTAGAGAAATGAAAATCAAAGCTGTAACAAGATATCATTTCATACCGGGCAGAATGAATATCATCAAATAACATATCATAAAAATAACAAATGTTGGTGAGGATGTAGAGAAAAGAGAACCCTGATACGCTATTTTTGGGAATGTGAATTGGTATAGCCACTATGAAAAACAATATGGAGACTTCTCAAAAAATTAAAAATATAGTAACCATGTGATTCAACAATTCCATTTCTGTTATATATATGAAGAAAGTGAAAAGACAAATTCAAAAAGTGAAATGAGGCCCAATGTTTGTAGCAGCATTATTTATAATATCCAAGTTTCAGAAGCAACCTAAGTGTCCAACAGATGAATAAATAAAGAAATTGTGAGATATTTATAGAGAGAGCTTTACTCAGCCATAAAAAAAATGAAATTCTTTGACTAAGCTTCAGTAAAAAATAAAAATAAAAGTATTCTTGCTGGAGAATCCCACGGACGGAGGAGCCTGGTGGGCTACAGTCCACGGGGTCGCAAAGCGTTGGACAAGGCTGAGCGAATTCACTTTCACTTTAAGCTTCAATAAATAAATAAAAATAAAAGTTATCTGTATTATAACTGCTCTATTGATCAGCTGTTCCCCCATCTCTGACCCTCTCTTTAGACCTATTTCCAAAGACACAACAACATTGAAATTAGGCCAGTTAATAACCCTTAGAGTAAGCTCTAAGTATCCAAATTAAAAAAAGAGTCACATGTCTCTAACTTTAAATCAAAAGCTAGAAATAATTAACCTAGTGCAGAATGCATATTGAAAGCTGAAACAGGTCAAAAGCTATGTCTTTTTTACAAAATAGTCAAGCAGTTATGGAAAGGTAAAGTTACTGAAGGAAATTAAAAGTGATCCTCCAAGAAACACACAAATAATTAAGAAAGTGAAGCAGCTTTATTTCTGATATGGAAAAATCTGAGTGAACTGGATAGAAGATCAAAGAAGTCACAACATCCCCTTAAGCCTAAACCTAATCCAGAGCAAGCCCCAACTCTCTGTAATTTTATGAAGGCTGGCAGAGGAAAAGAAACTGGAAGGAAAAAAAAAAAAAGTGTTTGAAGCCAGCAGAGGTTGGATCATGAGTTTCAAGTTATGAAGCCATCTCCAGAACATGAAAGTACAATATGCAGTAACAAATGCTGATAAAGAAGCTGCAGCAAGTTATCCAGAAAATCTAGCTAATTCATGGAGGTGGCTACACTAAACAGTAGATTTAGAATGTAGATGGTATAACAACTGTATACTAGAAGAAGATACCATCGAGAACTATCATAGCTAGAGAAGAGAACTCAATGGCTGTCATCAAAGCTTTAGAGGACAGGGAGACTCTCTTGTCAAGGACTAATGTAGCTGATGACTTTAAGTTGAACTAATGCTCAATCACCATCTGAAAATCCTAGGGCCCTTAAGAATTATGTTCAGTGTACTCTACCTGTGCTATATAAATGGAACAACAAAGCCTGAATGACAGAACATCTGTTTACAACATGGTTTACTGAACATTTTAAGTGTACTATTGAGATACACTTTCAGGGGAAATATATATTAATATATTATTATAATAATATAATATATTATAATATTATATATTATAAATATTAAATTATAAATTTAATATATTAAATATATTTATATATTAAATTATAAATATTAAATATTATAAATATATAATATATTATATAATTATATAGATTTTATATATTTTAATAATATAATATATTATAATATAATATAATAATTATTATAAATAATTATATATATTATAATTTTTTTTTTTCAAAAGAATTGTCAATCACTGCTCACTGGTCACCCAAGAGCTCTGATGGATATGTAAAAGGAGTTTAATGTTGTTTTCTTACATGTTATCACGCATCCATTCAGCAGCCCATGAATCAAGGAGTCATTTTGACTTTCAGATCTTATTATTTAAGAAACACATTTCATAAGGCTGTAGCTGTCATAGAAAGTGATTATTTAGATTTGGGCAAAGTCACCTGAAAGCCTTCTGGAAAGGATTTCCATCCTAGATGCCATTAAGAATGTTGGAGAAAAAAATAAATGTTTGTGGTTTATGGAAAGAGGTCAAACTATCACCATTAGCTAGAGTTTGAAAAAAGTTGATGACTTTGAGGGATTCAAGACTTCAGTGGAGGAATTAATTAAGGTGCGGTAAACTATCAGAACTAGAATTAGACATGGAGCTTAAAGATGTAACTGAATTGCTGCACTCTCATGAAAAAAATGAACAGATGAGGAGTTTCTTCTGGTGGATGAGCAAAGAAAGTGGTTTCCTGAGATGGAATCTACTCCTGGTGGAGATGCTATGAAGGCTGCTTGGATGACAATAAAGAATTTAAAATATTGCATAAGCTTATTATTAGTTAATAAGCCAGTGGTAGAGTTTGAGGAAATTGACTCCAATTTGGAAAGAAGTTCTTCTGTCAGTAAAATGCTGTTAAAGAGAACTAACTGCTAAAAAGAAACCATTCTTAAAAGCAAGAGGCATTATTGTCTCATTTTAAGAAATTGCTATAACCACTTCAGCCTTCAACCACCACCCTGATCAGTCAACAGCCATCAACAAGGAGGCAAGACTCTCCACCAGAAAAATAAGATTGTGACTCACTAAAGGCTCAAACGATGGCTAGCACTTATTAACAATAAAGTATTTTTTAATTAAGAAATGTACATTTTTAGTTGTAATACCGCTGCAGTGTAGTGGGCTTCCCTGGTAGCTCCGATGGTAAAGCATCTGCCTGCAATGCGGGAGACCCAGGTTCCATCCCCAGTGGGGAAGATCCCCTGGAGAAGGAAATGGCAATCCAGTGCAGTATTTTTGCCTTGAAAATTCCATGGACGGAGGAGCCCGGTAGCCTACAGTTCATGGGGTTGCAAAGAGTCAGACACGACTGAGCGACTTCACTCTTTATTTTCTTTATGAACATACCTTTTATACGCACTTAGGAAACCAAAAAATCCATGCAACTGGCTTCATGGAGATATTCATTTTATCACGGTAGTCTGGAACTGAACCTGCAATATTTCTAAGGTACCCCTGTACAAGTAAAAATTTGTCAGACAATACTACTAAAATACATATAACTTAATTCAACCAAAAACTACAGCCTCTTTTACTGAAAACCACTGAAAGAAGATCAAATAAATATAACTGGATGGAAAAGATCAATTTCACAAACATATTTTATGAATTTGATTAGTAAATATAACTTAATTCCAATGTAGTTTATTCTGAAAATTAATAAAATGAGTCACAAATATATATTAAAAGAAAATAGATGAAAAATAAATCAAGACATGTTAGGTAAAGAAGATGAAGCCAAAATTTAAAGTAGTGACAAAAAATTTTCTATTTCTTAATCTTGGTAGACTAAAAACTGCTTCATTACATTTAACCCTAAAATTAATTTTTATATATTTTGGTTTTATGCACTGTATTTCACAACAGCTTTTTTTAAAAAAAGCTGACAGTATAAATCTGAGGCTCATAGTGCTAAAGAATTGACAATTAAAACAGGATGTTTTACTATTTTACATGTGGAACTCAGTAATTATTACTCACTTTTTAAAATAAAATATATTTCAAAATATATAAAATGCCTGTGTAATTTAGGAAATTTGCAATACACAGAAAATAGGAATAAATAAATAAAAATTATTAGAATCCAGGTTAAGCACCATGAACATCTTATACTTCTAGTCTTTTTCTCTGTGAATGTGTACATCTATTTGTGAATGTGATTTTATTTTTTTAATTGCTACTTTGCTTTGTTACATACCATTTCTGTTACACTTTTTGTTGACCATTGCAAATGTATTATTTGACGTGTTGGAATTTTGCAAAACTATACTTTTAATTATGAAAAAGTATAGCTGAGTAAAGTAACTAGGCTCCAACTAAAATGAATAAATTAAAAAAAAAACAACCCTCTAAAAAATACAAAAGAAAAAGTATAGCTGAAATTGATGTGCTTGGTCAAGCAATTATCTTTAGAAATAGCAGTATTTCAGAAACTAAAACTTATTTTCAAAGCCAGAAAATATCTTGAGTAGTGTTTTAAGCGAGTGGAAGGAGCCATTTCTTTAAGGTTGAAAAAAATCTTCCCTTGAGATTCACATCTTTTCCTCCAGCTACCTGGGGAGAACTACAGGCCTGGAGTTGGCTCTGGTCTCCAGCAAGTAACTTTATAAATCCACCAATGTCAGTCATACTTGAGACTTCTCTAAATGTTGTTTTCAATCTGTAAAATATATTCCTGTTACTACCTAATTAGAGGGAATAGTAGGATGACATTTGCAATGTCATGGCAACTTACATCTCGGGATAACAATTTTGTTTTTCTTTCTTTCTTTCTTTACTGCTATTTAAATGAAAAAAAAAAAATATGGTACTCAAACAAAGGGAGGAAAATAACAATTTACTTAACACCTGCTATAATATGTCAGGCATTGAGTTGAGTTTTTTATACACACCACTGCATTTAGTTCTCTGAGGATTTGGGGAAGGTTGTACCATTTTAAAAGGAGACAGAAATTTCAGTACTTTGTTTTGCTTAGCATCAAATTATCTAGTACTTCAACCAGGATCTCTTTGAACTGGTGACACTAATTCTCAAGCCAGTGACTTTTCAATGCTCTTGACCTCTTTCTCCAAGATTTCTCCCTGAACTTCTAGTCTGACTGTCCTCTATAACTGATAACAATTGCTTTGTGAAACATTAGTACGTGCTTTGCAATATACATGTTTTAAGTGTTGTGGGTTTTGGTGCTTAATTTCAAATTCCCTGTACAGAAAATTGCATCTAAATCAGAACTGACTTGATTATGCTTTACTCTTCAGTTAAAATAGTTATTCAAATGCTTTAATTGCATGCCATGTGCATTAGAAGATGATACCAATTAAGTAGTTAGGATTTAGTTATACATATGATAGAGAATTAGTTATATCACTATGGAAGAATAATATTTATATTATAATACAAATTTACAGATATAGATTGAATGAAATATGCATTGCAAATATTCAGTTTAGAGGATCAGCACAGATTTGTTGAATTTAAAGGGATGTATGTGTTTGGAAGAGCAAAGGAGCAAACATGAATTATATTTATAAGCCATTGAATTAAAATTAAACTGATAGCTAGATTCTTGGTAGAATTTAAATATTCTTTACTGAAAATTGGATATCATTTTCTTTATATTTTGTTGCAGATATAATTTTTTCCCTTTTAAATAAAAGAATGTAAAGACTAATGAAAAGAGATCTTTTATAGCAGACTTTAGGAGATATTTAAATAATTTTATTGTGATGATATGTTGTTCATCTAGAAGCACCAGTGGCAGCTTGCAGGAATAAAACTGAAAATTCTGTTTATTGATTCTGTCTTTATGAAGAAGCAAATGGAAGAAAGTGTCTGATATTTTTTTAAAAAGTGATATTGTCATGTAAGCACCACAACATTTTTTTTTTCCCTCTTGATTCCCAGCAGGAAAAGCTCTCAAAACATTATTATTCGGGAAATTGAGGGGTGTTAGCATTTGAAAGCACGAACATTTCTACAGGAAAATTTCTACTTGAGTGACATGGGCATAAAGACAGAGAAGAAGCTATTAAGGACTGATGGGTGATCCACACAGAAAGCACCAAAGTTTAGGACTGCAGAGTAAATCAAAAGAAAAATATAAATTGAAGATGAAAGATTGGGTTGGAAAAGCTGTGTTGGTCTTTGGAGCCAAGAAGTAGTCCCTGGGTAACTAGATCTGCTGTGTAAGGTAGAGTGGACCCTGTGCAGGAGCCAGGGTCTTCATCCCCATCCTGTAGTCCTGTCATGCCAGGCCTTGTTAATTAGAGATGGTGTTTGTCCCTGCTATGATGTCACAATCTAACATAAAAACACTTTTGATTGACAAGTTGTTCTGAAGTTCATATGTATGCATAAAATTTCAAGTACATAAAAATGATAAGATGTTATGAGTCTTATATATAACTACCTTTGATAAGTGAAAAAAAGGCAGAATCTAAAAGTTATGTTTCATTCAGTGGACAAATATGAGTGCCTAAGCCCAATACACAGAATCTCAGATAACTCTGAGAAATTTTTCTGAAAAGAAGGGGGTGGAAAATGTTGAGATTTGAACATGGGCTTCTGTAGGGGCCATTATTTCATCATTAAGAGTGGTTTTCCATTCTCTGACATTCATTTAATTGGGGGTAAATGAGTTACTTTAAATCAGATTCCATGAGAAGATATTTGACAGATACTGTGGGAGTCTATTAGCATTATTTGCTTCTTCTAACAAAGTGTAAAGCAGAATTTTACTTTGTTCTTCAATCAGTATCCTCTAACTGCAATGGAGGAGAAGGCAATGGCACCCCACTCCAGTACTCTTGCCTGGCAAATCCCATGGGCTGAGGGGCCTGGTAGGCTGCAGTCCATGGGATTGCTAGGGGTCGGACACGACTGAACGACTTCACTTTCACTTTTCACTTTCATGCATTGGAGAGGGAAATGGCACCCCACTCCAGTGTTCTTGCCTGGAGAATCTCAGGGATGGGGGAGCCTGGTGGGCTGCCGTCTCTGGGGTCGCACAGAGTCGGACAGGACTGAAGCGACTTAGCAGCAGCAGCAACTGCAATGGAATATCATTCTCCCATGTATTCTCACATAGTATTACATAAGTAAATTTTTTTGAGAATGAAGGATGAAGTCTCAATTTTGTTTTAGTTTTGCCTAAATAAGAATAATAGAAACATAAATTTAAATCAATATTTGTCAATATCTGCTGTTAGATTATCCAGGTGTGAAATACCAGTTGCTTTAAATAAAATACCTGTGACAAACTTTGAATCAAAGAAAACCATGCTGCTGCTAACTTGCTTCAATCGTGTCCGACTCTGTGCGACTCCAAAGATGGCAGCCCACCAGGCTCCGCTGTCCCTGGGATTCTCCAGGCAAGAACACTGGAGTGGGGTGCCATTTCCTTTACCAACGCATGAAAAAGTGAAGTCACTCAGTCGTGTCCAACTCCTAGCCACCCCATGGATTGCAGCCTACCAGGCTCCTTCATCCGTGGGATTTTCTGGGCAAGAGTACTGGAGTGGGTTGCCATTGCCTTCTCCAAAAGAAAACCATAGACACAGACAAATAAATGTTGGTCTACTGTATGAGAAATTGTAGGGAAATTTTCAAATTGCAAATTCATATAATTGGAGAACTAATGCCATTTATGTCATTTTGGAGATATGATAATGTGATGTGATAATGGAGAACTATGTGATAATGGAGAACTATGCGATAATGGAGAACTATGTGATAATGGAGAACTACAAATTAAAATGCTTAACATTTAGTCTTACTAAGTTCTAAAAGTCTGTGATTCTGGTTTTGAGCAGCACACAATGCAACTCAAAAGTAACTACTTTATTTTATAGTTTTGGGGGTTTTTTTAAGACTAATTATTCCTGTGGCGTTTCTCTTGTCCTAGTGTGGCTAGGAACACTGTTCTCACTCTGAAAACAGTATCTCGACTGGTACAAAAGGACATTGATTGAAAGAAGGTAGAGTTTTATAAGAATGAAGTTGAAAGGCCTACAAATTAGATAGAAATCTTCCCTGTAGGATTTGAATTTCTCAGTGAGTGCTTGGGGGTCATATATATCAAGAATATCTAAGGTAAAATATATATTTATGGAAATCAGTTATTTCTATTAAGGAAATCAGTTATTTCTATCAAAATTGCTGTTTGGGGAAAAAAGATCTTTATTTGATTTTGCCATACATTGACATGAATCCACCATGGGTATACATGAGTTCCCAATTCTGAAACCCCCTCCCACCTCCCACCCCATATCATCTCTCTAGATCATCCCCGTGCACCAGCCTCAAGCATCCTGTGTCCTGTATGGAACATAGACTGGCGATTCGTTTCTTACATGATAGTATACATGTTTCAGCGCCATTCTCCCAAATCATCCACCTTCTCCCTCTCCCTCTGAGTCCAAAAGTCCATTCTATACATCTGTGTCTCTTTTGCTGTCTCGCATACAGGGTTATCATTACCATCTTTCTAAATTCCATATATATATATATGTTAGTATACTGTAATGGTGTTTTTCTTTCTGGCTTACTTCACTCTGTATAATCAGCTCCAGTTTCATCCACCTCATTAGAACTGATTCAAATGTATTCTTTTTAATGGCTGAGTAATACTCCATTCTGTATATGTACTACAGCTTTCTTACCCATTCATCTGCTGATGGACATCTAGGTTTTTTCCATGTCCTGGCTATTATAAACAGTGCTGCGATGAACATTGCGGTACATGTGTCTCTTTCCATTCTGGTTTCCTCAGTGTGTATGCCCAGCAGTGGGATTTCTGGGTCATATATCAGTTCTATTTGCAATTTTTTAAGGAATCTGCACACTGTTCTCCATAGTGGCTGTACTAGTTTACATTCCCACCAACAGTGTAAGAGGATTCATTTTCTCCACACCCTCTGAAGCATTTATTGCTTGCAGACTTTTGGATCTCAGCCATTCTGACTGGTGTGAAATGCTACCTCATTATGGTTTTGATTTCCATTTCTCTGATAATAAGCGATGTTGAGCATCTTTTAATGTATTTGTTAGCCATCTGTATGTCTTCTTTGGAGAAATGTCTATTTAATTATTTGGCCCATTTTTTGATTGGGTCATTTATTTTTCTGGAATTGAGCTGCATACGTTGCTTGTATATTTTTGAGGTTAGTTTGTGTCAGTTGCTTCATTTGCTATTATTTTCTCCCATTCCGAAGGTTGTCTTTTCACCTTGCTTATAGTTTCCTTTGTTGTGCAGAAGCTTTTAATTTTAATTAGATCCCATTTGTTTATTTTTGCTTTTATTTCCAGAATTCTGGGAGGTGGATCATAGAGGATCCTGCTGTGATTTATGTCTGAGAGTGTTTTGCCTATGTTCTCCTCTAGGAGTTTTATAGTTTCTGGTCTTAAGTTTAGATCTTTAATCCATTTTGAGTTTATTTTTTGTGTGTGGTGTTAGAAACTGATCCAGTTTCTTTTACAAGTGGTTGACCAGTTTTCCCAGCACCACTTGTTAAAGAGATTGTCTTTACTTCACTGTATATTCTTGCCTCCTTTGTCGAAGATAAGGTGTCCATCGGTGTATGGATTTATCTCTGGGCTTTCTATTTTGTTCCATTGATCTATATTTCTGTCTTTGTGCCAGTACCATACTGTCTTGATCACTGTGGCTTTGTAGTAGAGCCTGAAGCCAGGCAAGTTGATTCCTCCAGTTCCATTCTTCTTTCTCAAGATTGCTTTGGGTGTTCGAGGATTTTTGTATTTCCATACAAATCCTGAAATTATTTTCTAGTGAAAAATACCGGTGGTAGCTTGATAGGGATTGCATTGAATCTGTAGATTGCTTTGGGTAGTATACACATTTTCACTATATTGATTCTTCCGATCCATGAACATGGTATATTTCTCCATCTATTAGTGTCCTCTTTGATTTCTTTCATCAGTGTTTTATAGTTTTTGATATATAGGTCTTTAGTTTCTTTAGGTAGATATATTCCTAAGTATTTTATTCTTTTTGTTGCAGTGGTGAATGGAATTGTTTCCTTAATTTCTTTTTCTACTTTCTCATTATTAGTGTATAGGAATGCAAGGGATTTCTGTGTGTTGATTTTATATCCTGCAACTTTACTATATTCATTAATTAGCTCTAGTAATTTTCTGGTGGAGCCTTTAGGGTTTTCTATGTAGAGGATCATGTCATCTGCAAACAGTGAGAGTTTTACTTCTTCTTTTCCAATTTGGATTCCTTTTATTTCTTTTTCTGCTCTGATTGCTGTTTTGGCCACAGCAATCAGAGAAGAAAATCTTTATTTGAAAGTTAATCACTAAGAACACATATATGGATTGAGTATCCTATTTTTATTTCATAAGCATTTAAAATAATTAAATCAATTGAAGTCAATTGCTGACTTTAACTATTTCTAGGAAATAGCATTATCTCCTAGATCTTATTTTTCCATAAATGGAGTCAAATTATAAGCAAAATATCAAATACCTTATGTCAACAACATGGTTAGAAATAGCCCAACTGAGTTTTCAGCCTGTGACTTGACTGAATTATCCTGGTGCTCCATGACACCTGAGTCTCCAAAACTGTTCAATAAACTTAAGATTCCTCAAGGCATAAAAATATTGATCCATCCATCAGATCATTTCATGTCACTCCTAAGATTATCAAATGAGAGGATAACTCCATTTGAAAGATCTTAATCCTATTATGGATCTATGTTAGCTGATATTTTAATACTTTTCAAAATGAAACATTACAGTGCTCTTTTGTCATGTAAGACAGGATAAAACATTTCAGGATATCTGAAGTTTGAGCCATAAATGTCAATTTTACAAGACTGAAGGACATTAATGAATATTAAATTGAATAGATTTCCTCTTCACAAACAAAATCAAGATTAGTGTTTGGTGGATTAACTGAAAAAGTTGGTTAAAGTAAAAATGTAAGTAAAAGTTATCTATATATCCCTTATTAAAAAAAAAAAAAGTCAAATTGCATAACTGTGTTACATAGTTACACAACTGGGGCTTCTCAGGTGGCTCAGTGGTAAAGAGTCTGCCTGCCAGCGCAGGACCCACAGGAGACACGGATTCAGTCCCTGAGTCGAGAAGATCGCCTGGATGAGGAAACGGCAACCCACCCCAATATTCTTGCCTGGCAAATCCCATGGACAGAGGAGCCTGATGGGCTATAGTCCATGAGGCCGCAAAGAGTCAGACATGACTGAGCATACAAGCACTCATGACATTCACTAAGCTTTAAATGACACACAGTTCCTTTGAATAGGGAACTTCCAGTTGGAGTTATATGCCATCCTGTTTAGACCATTTATGATTTGTAATCTTTTCATTTTTGTTTCTTTAAATTTAAAATAAATGTAGCTATTTATCAAAAAATAAAAAAAAATAAAAGCACCCTGAGATGCAAATTCTTCTAAACACTAACACTATTTAATCCAGTCTTTATATTTTCTTCATTTTATTCAACAGTATTTTTGTAAATATTTCCTTTTTTGTACCTTTCCAAAAACACAGTATAGTTTTCATGTAACTCATTTTATATTTGTACTCAATAGATTTACATAATATTTAATTAAAATTTTCAATTAATACTACCTTCAAAATAGCTAGCTTTCTACTAAATCATTTTCCTTATTATTCCATACATGCAGGACTATCTTCAAAAGACCCATGCATTTAAAGATGGCCATGTAAACAAATTCTCCTCAACAGAATATAAGTTAAAGTGTGTTGGTTACTTCCCACACTGGCTATTGGACTTCGCAGGTAATGGGCTCTGTGTCCTTATTCACTATTTCCAGACTGATTCATTAAAGACTAGAGCAATGTTTATGTTCACATGTTGAAAAGAGAATTCCTTCTTTTTACCTAGATCCCTAAATAGCTAATGGAAAAGTACTCTCTCTCAACTGGGAACTACTCACCTTAGAGCTTGAAAAACAACTTCTGTTAGTTTGCACACTAAATTTTCATAAATCATAATACAGAAATTAGTATCATGATTTAAGCAGCTGCTTTAACAAAAACTTACAGTGTTTAGCACTGGTTTAATAGTCATGCTGTAGCTGCAAACAGCAAGCATACAGACACTTCAAACTGTCAAGGTAAAATATTTGATGAAACTGTAACCTGTGGTTTCTAGAACGGCAGACCTAGTGCCACAGCCAAGCCTATAGTTTAAGGAGAAAAACTTGTGAAGGGCCAGAAAATTAGTGTGTGCTGCTTGCTACTTCATGCTATAAGCAAAACCTTACAGTAAGAGACAAGTTTTGCCTCCTTTGCAGACAAACAAAAAGAGAGTTCATAAATACAGAGCCAAGTCTTGGAAAAGCCAACAGATACTGTACTTAAACAATAAGAGAATAAGTTGTACAAAACTCTTTGAAATAACTTCTTCACTATTGGCACTTTCTTATATAAATTTTCTAAGCTTTCAAGGCAAAAACAAAAACATAGTTCAGTTTTCTTAAAAGAGTATGTTGCTCACTTCTTTAGAGGCTAAGATGAAGAGTGACAACTGGAGTCCAAGGAACCCACATACAAAATTTTGGGAAGCACTTAGTCTCTGCACACGGACTTCACCAGATGGCCAATACTGAAATCAGATTGATTATATTCTTTGCAGACAAAAATGGAGAAGCTCTATACAGACAGTAAAAGCAAGACTGGGAACTGCCTGTGATTCAGATCATGGACTCCTTATTGCAAAATTCAGACTCAAATTAAAGAAAGTAGGGAAAACCACTAGACCATTCAGACAGGACCTAAATAAAATCCATTAGGATGATACAGTGGAAGCGACAAATAGATTCAAGGGATTAGATCTGATGGACAGATTGCCTAGGGAACTAAGGGTAAAGGTTCCTAACATTGTACAGGAGATGGTGACCAAAACAATCTTCAAGAAAAAGAACTGCAAGAAGGCAAAATTTTTCTCTGAGGAGGCTTTACAAATAGCTGAGAAAAGAAGAGAAGTGAAAGGCAAAGGAGAAAAGGAAAGATAAACCCATCTAAAAGCACAGTTCTAAAGAATAGCAAGGAGAGATAACAAAGCTTTCTTAAGTGGACAGTGAAAAAAAAAAAAAGAAGAAGAAGAAAACATTTGAATGGGTAAGACCAGAGATCTCTTCAAGAGAACTGGAGACACCAAGAGAACGTTTCACACAAAGATGGGCATAATAAAGGATGGGGGGGGGAGAAGCAGAAGATATTAAGAAGAGGTGGCAGGAATACACAGAAGAACTGCACAGAAAAGGTCTTCAAGACCAGATAACCATAATGGTGTGACACTCAGTTAGAGCCAGACATCCTGGAGTGTGAAGCCAAGTGGGCCTTAGGAAGCATTACTACAAACAAAGCTAGTGGAGGCGAAGGAATTTTAGGTAAGCTGTTTCAAATCTTAGAAGGAGATTCTGTTAAAGTGTTCCACTCAATATGCCAACAAATTTGGAAAACTCAGCAGTGACCACAAGGCTCAAAGAGGGTAGTTTTCATTTCAATCTCAAGGAAGGCAATGCCAAAGAATGTTCAAATTATCACACAATTGAGTTCATTTCACAAGCTAACAAGATAATGCTCAAAATCTTTCAAGCTAGGCTTCAAGAGTATGTTAACTGAGAACTTTCAGAGGTACAAGGTGGATATAAAAAAGGCAGAGGAACCAGAGATCAAATTGTCAACATCCACTGGATCATAGAAAAAGCAAGAGAATTCCAGAAAAAATATCTGCTTCATTGACTATGCTAAAGCCTTTGGCTATGTGGATCACAACAAACTGTGTGAAATAAAGTCCAATGCTGTAAAGATTAATACTGCACAGGAACCTGGAATCAAGACAAATTGGAAGTGGTCAAGAGTGAATGTCGATATTTTAGGAATCAGCAAACTGAAATGGACTGGAATGGATGAATTTAACTCAGATGACCATTATATCTATTACTGTGGGCAAGAATCCCTTAGAAGAAACGGAGTAGCCATCATAGTCAACGAAAGATTCCAAATTGCAGTACTTGGATGCAATCTCAAAAATAACAGAATGATCTCTATTTGTTTCCCAGGCAAACCATTCAATATCACAGTAATCTGAGTCTATGCCCCAGCTAATAATTCTGAAGAAGCTGAAATTGAATGGTTCTGTGAAGACCTACAAGACCTTCTAGAATCAACACCCAAAAAAGATGTCCTTTTCATTATAGGGGACTGGAATGCAAAAGTAGGAAGTCAAGAAACAGCTGGAGTAACAGGCAAATTTTGCCTTGGATTACAGAATGAAGCAGGGCAAAGGCTAATCGAGTTTTGCCAAGAGAACGCACTGGTCATAGCAAACACCCTATTCTAACAACATAAGACTCTACACATGGACATCACCAGATGGTCAGTACCAAAAATCAGATTGATTGTATTCTTTGCAGTCAAATAAAGACAAGCTCTATAGAGTCAGCAGAAAGAAGACCGGGAGCTGACTGTGGTTCAGATCATGAACTCCGTATTGCCAAATTCAGGCTTAAATAGAAGAAAGTAGGAAAAACCACTAGACAGTTCATATATGACCTAAATCAAAACCCTTATGACTATGCAGTGGAAGTGACAAACAGATTCAAGAGAAAAGATCTGACAGACAGAATGCCTGAAGAACTATGAACGGAGGTTCGTGCAGGAGGCTGTGATCAAGACCGTCCCCAAGAAAAAGAAATGTCAAAATGCAAAATGGTTGTCTGAGGAGGCTTTACAAATACCTACGAAAAGAAGAGAAGTGAAAGACAAAGCAGAAAAGGAAAGATATACCCATTTGAATTCAGATTTCCAAAGAACAGCAAAGAGAAATAAGAAAGCCTCCCTAGTAATCAATGTAAAGAAATAGAGAAAAACAATAGAATCATAAAAACTAGAGATCTCCTTATGAAAATTGAGGATACCAAGGGAAATTTTCATGCAAATATGTGCACAATAAAGGACAAAAATGGTATAGACTTAACAGAAGCAGAAGATATTAAGAAGAAGTGGCAAGAATACACAGAAGAACTATACAAAAAAGTTCTTCATTATCCAGATAATCACAATGGTGTGATTACTCATCTAGAGCCAGACATCCTGAAATGCAAAGTCAAGTGAGCCTTAGGGAGGAGAGCTTAACAAAACTAGTGCAGGTGATGAAATTCCAGTTGAACCATTTCAAAGTCTAAACAATGATGTTGTGAAAGTACTGCACTCAATATGACAGCAAATTTGAAAAACTCAGTAGTGTCCAAAGGACTAGAAAAGTTCAGTTTTCATTCCAGTCCCCAAGAAAGGCAATGCCAAAGATTGTTCAAACTACCACATGATAGCACTCATCTCACATGTTAGCAAATGAATGCTCAAAATTCTCTAAGCCATGCTTCAGCAGTATGTGAACCGTGAACTTCCATATGTTCAAGCTGGTTTTAGAAAAGGTTGAGGAACCAGAGATCAAATTGTCAACATCTGTTGGATCATCAAAAAAAGCACCAGAGTTCCAGGAAAACATCAATCTGCTTTATTGACTATGCCAAAGCCTTTAACTGTGTGCTTCACAACAAACTGTGAAAAATTTTTTAAGAATTTTTAAGACCAGACCACTTGACCTGCCTCCTGAGAAATCCGTATGCAGGCAAGAAGCAACAGTTAGAACTGGACATGGAAAAACAGACTGGTTCCAAATCAGGAAAGGTGTATGTCAAGGCTGTATATTGTTACCCTGCTCATTTAACTTCTATGCAGAGTACATCATGAGAAACCCTGGGCTGGAAGAAGCACAAGCTGGAATCAAGATTGCCGAGAGAAATATCAATAACCTCAGATATGCAGATGACACCACCCTTATGGCCGAAAGTGAAGAACTAAAGAGCCTCTTGATGAAAGTGAAAGAGGAGAGTGAAAAAGCTGGCTTAAAGCTCAACATTCAGAAAACTAAGATCATGGCATCTGGTCCCATTACTTAATGGCAAATAGATGGAGAAACAGTGGAATCTGTGGGTGGCTTTATTTTGGGGGGGCTCCAAAATCACTGCAGATGGTGTCTGCAGCCATGAAATTAAGACTCTTGCTCCTTTGAAGAAAAGTTATGACCAACCTAGACAGCTTATTAAAAAGCAGAGACATTACTGGGCCAATAAAGGTCCATCTAGTCATAGCTATGGTTTTTCCAGTAGTCATGTATGAATATGAGAGTTGGACCATAAGGAAAGCTGAGCACTGAAGAATTGATGTTTTTGGACTGTGGTGTTGGGGAAGAGTTTTGAAAGTCCCTTGGACACCAAGGAGATCCAACCAACCCATCCTAAAGGAAATCAGTCCTGAATGTTCATTGGAAGGTCTGATGTTGAAGCTGAAACTCCAATACTTTGGCCACCTGTAGCAAAGAACTGACTTATTTGAAAAAACCCTGATGCAGGGAAAGATTGAAAGCAGAAGGAGAAGGGGATGACAGAGGATAAGATAGTTGTATGGCATGACTGAGTCAATGGACACGAGTTTGAGTAAACCCTGGGAGTTGGTGATGGACAGGGAGACCTGGTGTGCTGCAGTCCATGGAGTCACAAAGAGTCAGACATGACTGAGCAACTGAACTGACTGAGGAAGTCCTTCCTGCATAAGACATTTCTCAAATTCCTCTAATTTAAATTATACGAGATGCCAAAGTGTCACATTTTGGGATTATTTGGGGTTTATTTTGAAAATTGAACTTTATTTATATAACAAAACTGTGCAAGACTTACACTGGATAATTTATAAATATTAGCTGGGTTTTGTTAAACTATTTTTTTAATTTGATCATTTAAGTCATCCATGCATCTGATCTTTATTCTAATTCCAAGTGACCCATGTAATTTCCCTTGCTCTTTTGTCTTAATAATCTGGGTTTCTATTTTACATAAATTCTTTACACTGATAGTCTACTTGACACCTTGTTTCCTATAAGACTCAAATTCTGAACTTCCCTTTCATGCTTATTGGGGACTGGATTCTGAAATTTCAATACTAATACTCTTGTTCTTTTTCCCTGATGCCTTTGGATACATGCCCATCTTCAGAGCAATCCTGTGGATTCACACTCTCCATCCCCAACTATGTGCCTGCTTGCCCATGCCTGCTTGCAGAACCTTCCCAGTGTCAACTCTGTCTTGACCATCATCTGCTGCCTGTCACCATATTGGTGAGGAATGCCAACTGGCCTCATTGTTAATGGTAGTTATGCCCTGAGCACCTACCTCTTCCCAGAGAATTCACCAGGTCTCTGAATCAGAGTGCCTCTGCTTCTTCCTACTCAATTTGTATTTTTTCCGGGGTTGTCATAATACTAAAGCTATTCTGTTCTCATTTAAAACATTGTTTTTTTCTCATTTGAATCAATAGCTATAGTTTTCTGCAGGTAACCATACAAGACTGCTTTCCCTTTATTATGTGTGTGTGTGTGTGTGTGTGTGTGTGTGTGTATTCTAGATAGTTAAACACATGTACAAAGAAGCTATAATATGATATGAGGGAACTTATTATTTTTAGTGGTTTGATCTTAAGAAGCACATCATATACAGCGTCTCAGAGGAAAAAATGTACCAGATGTAAGTCTGAACAAAACTCTGACCTCATCTGACTTCACCTATGTAAAGACTCTGGAATGCCACAGGTGATTTTTTTTTTTTTAATTAATGGCCAGATGGAGATCTCACCTTTATAAAGACAGTCTCTAACTATAAATAGGTTTGACTCACATATGTCCACTCTAAACTTGAACTCCATTTGTTTGGGGTCCTATAGCAGAAGTGTTTTTCTTTTATCTCTCTTCTTTCCATTTTTCTTCTTTCTTCCTGGTGCAGAAAACACTGAGCTTTTACAAGATGGCCTGTGGGAATTTACTACACTCAATGCAACTCCTGGCTAATATTTCCTCTCCCTACTTATTTAGCAAAACAGATCACTTGCCAAATTTGAATCCTACCTTCAGCTGAACCCCTTGTCCACTAATGATCTTAGCCTACCTCCCAACCCAATATATCAGTGGAGATGCCTTTGGTTCTAAAGATAGAACACAAAGTGACACAGTTAAGTCATGCTAACACCTCCCTCTCCATCCTCCAGATGGGGTTCATGGACAGAAAAGTCAAAGACTAGATCTGGCTCCAAATCTGATAAAATGTAGGTCCAGACATTTCCTCTCTGATTCTAATTTGACCTTCCAAAATGTCTTTCAATTGTTAAAATTCATATCCCACCAGCCTGTTCATTTCAGTGGTAAAACAGTGTCTCCCACTTGGGCTCTGGCAGAAAACTACCAAAAAAGCAACTGACTCACCCCCACTTCAGTCACATGGTACTTTCTCAGACAAGTACTGAGGCCAGGAGGTGTGAGTGCAATGCTCTGATTGGCCAGGGCTGGATCATGCAGATACCACTGTGGTACGTTCAAACAACCCTATCAACATCAAATAGAATGAATTCCTCCCAGAGAAGATGCTTTGTAAGGGGAGAGAAAAAACAATATGTTCTAAATGAGAGAGAAGAAAATGTCCTTGGAAATCAGAAGCAACAAGCCACTCATTGGCTATCCAATATCCCCACACACATTTTCTGAATATGACTATCTAAAACGTCCTATTTATATAAACCAAGTCTTATGAAATTCAAGTCAAAGTTCTCCACTTCCTAAATGAAATTATTTTATCCTTATTACCTTCACCTTTAAATTGAGGACCACTGAATCGTAAGCCTTCCTATTTTTACCAGCTGCAGAGTGTCTCTTCATGAACAGTTCTTGTAAGCATGTAATAGTTTCCTTTCATGGTTAGAAATTAAGTCTGGGAAAAGCTAAATACCTTCACAAGGGAATTATAGAGAATTAATAGAAGATTTAGAATTCCCAGCCCAGCTTCTCTAACTCCATTATCTGCTCAGTTAACTTTTTTGGTATTCTGATCGTATTGGGAATTCTATTCAATTCTACTTCCTGAGAGTCATGATTCAGTAGAGTACAATCTGCAGGACCTCAATACTATCTTTTCCTGAACCAAACTGGGGTCTAAGAATAAAACATGCTAACATAAACAAATGACTAGTTTCTGATTAAAATGTATGGTCTCTGTGCTGATCCCAGTCTCTTGGTTTTTCAATGTTTATCACAGTGGTATTAGAAATTATTTTCAAAAGAATTCGTTGATGGGACCTTCTTGATAGTCCAGTGGTTAAGACTTCATTATTCTACTGCAGGTGCTACGAGTTCAATCTTTGTTCAGTGAACTAGGATTCCATATCCTGTGTGGGCACAGCAAATAAAAAAAAATAATAATTGATAATAGTCTATATAATTTTTCAACAATAAGCATGTAATATATTTCAAGAGAAGTTCTGAAGTATATCCCAAAACACCCAAAATAGTCACAAGGGAACTTAAAGTGATACAATACAGATGTCTGAGAGAAAAATGCATGTTGTTATGTGCTGTGTTGTTAATTTTAGGATACAGCCTGTCATTAAAAAAAAAAAAAAATACAGAAACAGGTGACCGGTACATCATTAGCCAAAGAAAATATCTTTTTATGGCATTTATATTCTTATTAAATTCCAGCTGCAAGGCTGCCATCTGAAAAGCCCATTCATCTTCAGGAGAGCCACAACCTTATCATCATAGAGATTAACGTGCAAATTTGACTTAGACTTAACCTATCGAGGGAAACTTGGGAGAAGACAATGCTTTGATCCAGATGCAGACCATCAAGAAATGCTCAGACCTGCATTACAAAGATTGAAAATCTATGCATTTTCCCTTTAAATATCGATTGCAAGTGATTTTCTCTGTAAAGCGATTGAATTAAAAAGTCAAAGAGAGTCCACAAAAAGGCTTCATAAAGAGTGTACAGAGGCAGTGCACCTTGAGGGTAAAAAAATTGTCACAAATTGTTCCCTACTCTCAAAATGACTATTTTATCAATGTGCTTGTAAAAGATCTATACTTTCAATTCTTTTCTTTCTCAGATATTCTAAATTCTGTGATCAAATATAATTTCTCTAGGGTAGTGATGATAGCAAATTACCTTTGTAATACCTCCACATTTGCCTTGTTTCTAAAGTGTTGACTCTTTTCACAGAAAATAATTTGCATATCAATTGTATATAAAATGATGTCCTAAGTGATTGCAATACAGAGACATATGAGAGCCATTTCAGCCCTGGTGGATGAGTATTCTAGTGAAGAGGAAGGCAGAAGGACAGTCAAGCATCACAAAAGGCAAAATGCAATATTCAAATGAAAGTAGAAGCTTAACACTAACTGGGACATCTGAGCATTTTCTTGGATACACATTTTTTAACTTTTCTTCTTTCAGCATCTGTTAGGTTTGCAAATTGCAACTATATAAACAGCAACTACAAAAACTGAACAAGAGAGAAAAGAGAGGGATGGATGCTGGAAAGTAGCAGATTTGGATTTGTAAACTTGTTCGGTCACTGTCATGTCCAGCTCTTTGGGACCCAGGTGCGCTGCAGGAGCACACCAGGTGGCGCTGCAGGAGTCCTTCACTATCTCTTGTTTGCTCAGGAAAGTCGGTGATGATCTCTCATCATCTCATTCTCTGCAACTCTCTCCTCCTCATGTAGGAGGATATAAATAAATTGCTCATTTTCTTTTTCCTTCCCCCTCCCATGCCCTTTCAAATCTATATGTCCTTCTTGCTAGAAATATAGGAAGTGCTTAGCAGTGTCTCCAGGGTAGTTCTTGACCTGCATTCTCACCGCGTCACTGCACCACTGTGACCACCCACCAACCCTGATAGCCCTTTAGATTGAGTGCAAACTCTCTCTCTTTGACAATCCATCACAAGCTGCTATAAATGACCCCACCATCTGGTCTCTTTTTCCTTCTTTTCTCTTATAATCAACTTACATGAATTTGCTCACTGTTTTCTCATTGGAAACATTCTGCTTCACCCAAAATTAAGCACTTTTTTAAATATCCATCTTAAGCCTGTCATACTTGCTATTTTCTTAAAATCAGTGAGTCAAGTCTTTTAATCCATCCCTGAAATTTGCATCTGCTCTATAAAGCCCTTGCTGAACTGAGAGTTGTCCACAAATTCCTCTTAAAATCTTCCTGAGCTGAATTTGAGATTATCAGGGCCCAGTCACATAATGCATGTTCTCCTTTGATGTATAAAATGTTAATAATTCATATATTTATGCTGCAGTATTGGAGTGGCTACTACATGGTGGGCTTTGTTCTAAGCATAAGGGGCATAGCACCAAACAAAACAAAGCTCTATTCTCATGCAGAGAGAAAGGAGAGACAGACAACAAGCCCATAAGCAAATATATAAATAAGTACTGTGATGAAATATAAAGCAAAGTAAGAGGAGAATGATTAAACGTCTGTCTGGCAAGGTGACATTTGAGTGAAAACATGAAAGAAGTAAAGAAGTAAAGCATGCTAATATTTGTGGGAGGAGAATCTGGAAAGAAAGAACAGCAATGTAAAGACTGAAAGCAAAAGCTTGCTTGAGTGTGGCTGGAGGAGAACTGGGAAAAGTTAGTGGTGGGAATGCAGCAACAACTAACTCAGGACCTACCTGGTAGGAAATAGGAATGGTCTTGGATGTCACTGAGAGAGAGGCGAATCCATCTGAGACTCTGCTACAAATGTAACAGGGCATGATTTTAGGGGGAAAAAATTCAAAGTGAAGTTGACACACAAATTCCAAATCTCTTATTAGACTATGCTGAGATAGCCCAACATTTTTCAGGCTCACATTCCTCCTTTACAAATGAGGGAATAATAACTGTCATGTCAAATTGAGAAAATTAAATGAGGACTTACCAGAATGGATAACATACAATGAACACTTTATTGAAAGAATTAAACCTTATTGTATGTGCATTTGTCAATATTAGCTTTGTCTCTCTCCATAATAATGTTTTTTCTTGGGATGACATCTAAATAACTGTGGACACTTCGGCTAGATGCCAAAGATACCCACTTCTTTATACTTTATGTATGCAATCTTTTGTCTTCTCAAGCAAAATCCTCTAAATATTTGGATTTAAAAGAAAGCTGAAAAACCAAGTATGATTCTGACTTGTAAATAGTGACTTGACCTATTTTATATGGTTTTAGTGGTACCATGCATGTCTTTACTTTTTATTGTAAATGTATTCATAAACATGTCTTAAGGGAAACAGACATGAAGAATCTTTGTCTTAGGCTCACTGATTAATTCTCACATAGAGTTTACCTAAAAACATTATGTAAAGTGTCAACCCTTTGAAGAGTATTTTGGCGGAAGTTTGAAGCCAGGAGGAAAAAGCATAATAAGTTTGAATTCTTTAATCCTACCTAATTTTTTTCACGGAAACTCAAACATGGTTTTTAAATTATACTATGAGACTACATGTATATAATGGGAACCTGTTCAACATTTTCTAAAACTATGATTCGGGGACTTCCCTGGCGGTCCAGGGGTTAAGACTGCTTCCAGTGCTGGGTGTGTGAGTTCAACCCCTGGTCTGGATGGTACTAAGATCCCACAGGCTGCATCATGTGGTCCCAAGACAAAGAAGCAAAACAAAGCCACAAAAATCAGGCACCAGGGAGCAAGGTATGTGGGACCAGAGCAGCTCCAAGGTTAAGAGCCTGTGAGGCATATGTCAAATGGAGTGTGACCTGCTGCTTGCATCAGGCTTTTTCATCATCATCTTAGCTGTAATGAAGAGGGAGAGAAGACAAAGTCATTTCCCTCCGCTCTATGCGGTTTAACATCCCTACCATGAATTTGTCGAGAGAATCTTCACTCTTAGCCCAGGCAACCACAGCAGTGGCCCCAGAGCCCCAAGAAACAGGATGAAGTGATGATATTCTGTGGCTTATAAAAGTCTGAAAAAATTAATTCAGTTTATCATTTGTCTGCTTAAAACCCTGAAGCTCACAAGACATGAGGTCCTCCTTACTTCACATTCAGTTTACAGTAAAGAGGAAAACAATTTTAGCAGATTTCTCGTCCGAGTATTGCCTGGCTTGGTGGCACCCAGTCACTCCCTGAGGAGGCTGCTTTCTAGGCTGTCTTGTGAAGAGCGGCTGCAATTTCCTCCTCTCCTCAGTATATCAGCCCACATCCAACCCACCAGGACTCTGCCTTTGGGTAGAACACCCTGTTCCTCTGAGGTACATCCCACATTCTGCTGGAATCTCTGCTCTCTCCAGCAATGTTTCTTTCTTCTTCTTCTTCTTTTTTTTTTTCTGTTAAAGTAATCCACCATTGCCTGTAGCAGTGATCTTAAAACTTTCAGTTGCCTTACTTAAAGCTTTGAAACTGAAACATTCCCCTTTAATTTTAGCAAATTAAACAATAACTTGATGAATAGAAGAGAGGTCTTCAGACATTCTGCACAGCACAGTCAGGTTTACAAGTTTGCATGTCACCTTCTCTTTTCAGATACCACAGAGGCTGCCCCTCCATGTGGGGTCTCATCGCTGCAAGGACTCTGTGACAGGCAGAGGCCTCACATGTCTCCCAAGATTCCTTGTCCCCCACATAATTCCCAAGGATGGGACTATGTGGGTTTTACTCATCTGATAGGTTTATTTTATGGGACTGTTGACTTTAGGAAAGGGAGTTTGTCTGAGTGCCTAACATCTAATCATGTGAGAAAAGTAGAGATTTGTCTCTGACTCCTGGGAAAAAGGAAAATGAAAGATTCAAATAATGAGAAGGGTTTAGTGAGCTATTGCTGACTTGAAGATGAAGGGGCCCACTGGCAAGAATGTAAGTGGTCTCTAGAAGCTGAGAGCAGCCCTCTTCTGACAGCCTTCTGGGAACTGGGTCCTCAGTCCCACAACCATGAGGAATTGAACTTTGCCTATAAGAAGAATGAGCTTGGGAATGGGCTTTCCCTGGAGCCTCCAAACAAACCAAGCTGGCACCTGTTTTCAGCTTTGTGGTACCCCAGCCAGAAAACTCAGTCACAGCTCAAGAACTGCGAGAAACTAATGGGTATTTTAAAGTACTAAGTTTGTGGCAACGTGTCACACAGAAATAGAAAATGAATACATTCTATATATATTCTTATCTCTTTTTCAGGAATCTTTTCATTAAATTGTTCCCAGTCTTCAACTTCTTGCTGTGTAATATGGACTGTCATCACTGTCGCAGCCACCACCATCATCTCTAATAGTAAATAAATACGCTAGATAGTATATCTAAGTGCTACACAAAGAGTATTATCATTAAAGTTTCATAAAAAGCCAGGGATCTTATGAAAATGCAGATTATGGATCTGTGGGTCTGGGTTGGAGTTCAAGATTTAAACCAGTTCCCAAGGGATGACTCAAAGCTCTGTTTGTGCATATAAGTCAAAAAATTCAAGTACACCCTTTAGCTGCATGATATGGCAATTCTTCTTAGGCCATCATTCTTATGTTATGTCAGTGACACTTATAAGTCAGTGACACTGACGTTGCTTTAAGTAACTGCATACTCCTTCTGGTATTTCTCAGAATATAACCTGAGGGAGGGGAATGGAGTGTGACCTGAGGAAAATAACCAGGTGCTGATTCCAAAATTCCATCTCTACCCTTGAAATCAGAGCTGCTAGAAGCAGAGCTCAAGAACTTATAATAAGCTCCTTAGATGCATCTTATGTTAAGCAGAGTTTCTCAACTTCAGCAATGTTAATATTTTGGACAGATCATTCTTTCTTTGTGAGGGGCTGTTGTGTGCACTCCAAAATGCTAACATTTCTGGTCTCTACTCTGTAGATGTCAATGGTATCCCCATCCCCTGTCATAACAACAAAAATTGTCTATAGACTTAAAAAAAAAAATTATTGGAGTACAGTTGTTTTACAATGCTGTGTTAGTCTGCCATACAACAAAGTGAATCACTATACATATATATCCCCTCCTGTTTTGAATTTCCATCCCATTTTGGTCACCACAGAGCACTGAGTAGAGTTCCTTGTGTTATAGATTTTTATTTTGTTTCTATTTTTTGCACAGTAGTGTATACAATAGATACGCTATTCCCAATTCATACAGCCAGTCTCCCAATTCATCCCACCCCACTTTCTCCCTCTGATGTCCATACATTTGTTCTCTATGTCTGTGTCTCCATTTCTGCTTTGCAAATAGGTTCATCTGAACCATTTTTCTAGATTCCATATATATATGCTAATATATACATATATATATATATATATATATCTTTTTTTTCTCATTCTGACTTACTTCACTCTGCATGATAGTCTCTAGGTCCATTCATGTCTCTGAAAATGGAACAATTTTGTTCTTTCTTATGGCTGAGTAATATTCCATTGTATATATGCACCACATCTTCTTCAGTTCAGTTCAGTTTAATTCAGTTGCTCAGTCGTGTCGGACTCTTTGCGACCCCATGAATCACAGCACGCCAGGCCTCCCTGTTCATCACCAACTCCCGGAGTTCACTCAGACTCATGTCCATCGAGTCAGTGATGCCATCCAGCCATGCTACATGCCCTTGGGAAGCAAAATCCCCTTGGCTTTTAAGTCGGAAGATTGTTGATTTAGGTTTTGTCTAGAAAAAATGTAACTGAAAGTGTATTTAACACAGGGTTCAGTAACTTTTTTCCTATAAAAATAAAATAAATGTATATCCATAAAATCATGCTATGAAAGTTATAATGTGGTTTAGTGTGTTTCATTAAAATTATCTAGATAGACGCTATTTATTTCTAAGTGAACATTTTCAAAGTTTAATTCAGTTTGAACTTTGTATTAATTGACATTTTTCTTTGTGAGGTCCTGGTGAATACTCATATCTTTATAAGACTTAGAAGTTCTTCTACTTTTCAAAACCCTTTAACTGTGGATAAAAGCTATTTAAAAAGAGTGCTTTAAAAAAATCTGTCTTCAACATTTCTTATGAATAACAAAATATTGTCTTCATCCCCTTTCCATTTTTTTCTAACCACTTTAGAGGTTCTTTACTTCTGGCAAATATCTCTGCTGAATAACCTGTCACCCTTTTCTCTCCACAAATGAGACAGGTCAGTAAAAATCTGATTCTGAAACTTTCTAAGGGTCTGTATAAATCCCCATGACTATTATGTGACTGTGTGTGTTTCCAGTGAGGGAAAATTTATTCTGATGACCATGCTTCCATATCACCAGTAGCAATGCCTCCTTTGAATTTACGTTTCATGTTGAAGTCCATTGCTATGGGAATATAGCAACTAAGCCATGTGCGTATCTATATAACTTGAACTCCTTTTATTTTTCCATACTAACAAGCCACAATCCTTTCTTTCCCATCTGACCATTTTAAACACAATTTTAAGTTTGCAATCACTTACAATGTGATTTTTAAATATGTACATAATGAGTCCTTGATTTATCTCTAGGAGGTGGTGATCTAGGCTGTGTGGTAAGTGCAAATTTTAAGGCACTCACTTAAAATTAGACTATTTCTCTGCTTAGAGCATTCAGCCCAGTAAATTACATTTACAGTGATTATTGTTATGTATATTTTTATTGTCATTGTATTAGCTGTTTTCGATTTGTTTTTACAGGCATTTTTTGTTCTTTCTTCTTTTGCTTGCTTCTCTTATCACTATAGATAGATAGTGTTGTTTGGATTCCTTTTACTTTTTTGTGTGTATTTATTATTGTGTGCACACTTCCATATATACACATGCACACTACAGAATACTATTTGGTCATAAAAAGAATAAAATTTTGCCATTTGCAACAACATGGATGAACTAGGAGCACATCATGTTGAGTGAAATAAACCAGACAGAGGAAAACAAATACTGCATGATATCATATATGTGGAAACTAAAAAATAAAACAGATGAATGACTATTACAAAACAAAAGCACACTCACAGATTTAGAGAACAAACCAGTGTTGCCATTGAGGGGAGGGGTGGAGGAGCTACAACATTGGGATAGAGGGTCAAGAGGTACAAATAATTATGTATAAAATAAGCTACAAGGATGTAACAATGTAAAGGACAGCAAATATAACCAATATTTTACAGTAACTTTAAATGGAATGTAACCTTTGAAAATTGTGAATCAGTATAACTGAAACTTACATTATTATACATCAACTATATATCAATAAAAAGTGGGAAAAAACTCAAGTCTATCCCAGCTACAGGAAATTTCTCAAATCCAGAGGCTATTCAAGAAGAAATGTTTTACTGATCAGAGGTATAGTCACTCTTGTTAAAGTTGGCCCCAGCACTGCTCATTTATTATTCTCATGTCTGTCACTTAAACTCTGTTTCAAAAAGCAGTGTGGAGGAGTGGAATTAGACATGGTCTAGAGCTGAAACTCCAGTACTTTGGCCACTTCATGCGAAGAGTTGACTTATTGGAAAAGACTCTGATGTTGGGAGGGATTGGGGGCAGGAGGAGAAGGGGACGACAGAGGATGAGATGGCTGGATGGCATCACTGACTCGATGGACGTGAGTCTGAGTGAACTCCAGGAGTTGGTGATGGACAGGGAGGCCTGGAGTGCTGCGATTCATAGGGTCGCAAAGAGTCGGACACGACTGAGCGACTGAACTGAACTGAACTGAGAGACTGGACCGACATGTGTTTCACTCTAGCTGTCGCACCATTTTGGCAAACAACTACCTCTTTAAATCTTAATTTCCTCATTTAAAAAAGAGGATGAATCAATCTCATAATTTTTTGTGAAGAGAAAATGAAATAAAAATATGTTAAATGATTCAGTTTAGTTGAATCGCTCAGTGGTGTCTGACTCTTTGTGACCCCATGGACTTCGGCACACAAGGATTCCCTGTCCATCACCCACTCCCAGAGCTTGTTCAGACTCATGTCCATTGAGTAAGTGATGCCATACAACCATCCCATCCTCCATCGCCCCCTTCTTCTCCTGCCTTCTATCTTTCCCAGCAGCTGGGTTTTTTCTAATGAGTCAGCTGTTCACATCAGGCAACCAAAGTATTGGAGTTTCAGCTTCAACATCAGTCCTTCCAATGAATATTCAGGACCAATTTCCTTTATAATTAACTGGTTTGATCTCCTTGCAGTCTAAGGGACTCACAAGATGATTAACACAGGACAGGGCCCATGAAAAGTATTGTTTAAGTTATTAACAAATAATAATATTATTAATGATTCAGTACTATCATTTTACTTATCCTGATCTATTGCTTGTCTGGCTTTGCTGTCCTTCATCTTATGTGTAGATAAATAGGCATAGCTAGATCAGAAATTTGTCCATATTAATTCTTAACTATATATTTTTATTATACTTTCTATATAATTAACATTTATTTATAGTTATAAGCTATACACATCACTTGTTAAAATATCCTGGCTTGATTTTTAAAAGCACAACAGAAAAATCATCTGTACAATGGCTTTTTGCTAACTGAGGAAAAACAAGACTTATTGTCAGCTGGATATTTCACATAGTATGCAATTTAAAGTATATACTCACACTAAATATTTTCACGATTATTGGAGACACCAAGATGTCCAGATACTTAAGATACACAGATTCAACATCAGTTAAAGAGCTAATGACTTAATAAAAGAGAAAGTATAGGAAATTTCATCCTATTTCTATAGGCAGGAAAATTATTGGCTTTAAGTCTTCACTTTGCTACTTGTTGGTCAAAACTCAAATCAAAGAAACAAGACTCAATTTGGTTTTGTAGAATTTTCAGAAACATTTCAGTTCAGTTCAGTCACTCAGTTGAATCTGACTCTTTCTGACACCATGAACCACAGCACACCAGGCCTCCCTGTCCATCACCAACTCCTGGAGTCCACCCAAACCCATATCCATTGAGTCAGTGATGCCATCTAGCCATCTCATCCTTTGTCTTCCCCTTCTCTTCCTGTCCCCAATTCCTCCCATCAGGGTCTTTTCTAATGAGTGAGCTCTTTGGATCAAGTGGCCAAAGTATTGGAGTTTCAGCTTTAGCATCAGTCCTTCCAATGAACACCCAGGACTGATCTCCTTTAGAATGGACTGGTTGGATCTCCTTGCAGTCCAAGGGACTCACAAGAGTCTTGTCCAACACCACAATTCAAATGCATCAATTCTTCAGTGCTCAGCTTTCTTCACAGTCCAACTCTCACATCCATACATGACCACTGGAAAAACCGTAGCCTTGACTAGACGGACCTTTGTTGACAAAGTAATGACTCTGCTTTTGAATATGCTATCTAGGTTGGTCATAACTTTCCTTCCAAAGAGTAAGCATCTTTTAATTTCATGGCTGCAATCACCATCTGCAGTGATTTTGGAGCCCAGAAAAATAAAGTCAGCCACTGTTTCCCCATCTATTCCCAATGAAGCGATGGGACCAAGATGCCATGATCTTCGTTTTCTGAATGTTGAGCTTTAAGCCAACTTTTTCACTCTCCTCTTTCACTTTCATCAAGAGGCTCTTTAGTTCTTCTTCACTTTCTGCCATAAGGGTGGTGTCATCTGCATATCTGAGGTTATTGATATTTCTCCCAGCATTCTTGATTCCAGCTGATGCTTCATCCAGCCCAGGATTTCTCGTGATGTACTCTGCATATAACTTAAATAAGCAGGGTGACAATATACAGCCTTGACGTATCCTTTTCCTATTTGGAACCAGTCTGTTGTTCCACGCCCAGTTCTAACTGTTGTTTCCTGACCTGCATACAGGTTGCTCAAGAAGCAGGTCAGGTGGTCTGGTATTCCCATCTCTCTCAGAATTTTCCACAGTTTATTGTGATCCACGCAATCAAAGGCTTTGGCATAATCAATAAAGCAGAAATAGATGTTTCTCTGGAACTCTCTTGCTTTTTCTGTGATCCAGTGGATGTTGGCAATTTGATCTCTGGTTCCTCTGCCTTTTCTAAAACCAGCTTGAACATCTGGAAGTTCACAGTTCAGGAAACTCACTTTTAAAGTACAAAATATTATGCCGAATAGTTCCGTAATTCTTTGACGTTTATTCAGGCTGTTGCAAAACAATAATTACCTTTGTACTACTAAAGAAAAAGGAAATGATATCATTGTAGCATTGCATTACTAAAACATATCAAACATTTTCTCCTGATATTTTAGATTTAGTGCAACATGGCAGCACTTTTCTTATTTTGTTTATGCTTCAAAGTTAAAGTTGGAGAAGGCAATGGCACCCCACTCCAGTACTCTTGCCTGGAAAATCCCATGGATGAAGGAGGCTGGTGGGCTGCAGTCCATAGGGTCACTAAGAGTCAGACACGACTGAGCAACTTCACTTTCACTTTTTACTTTCATGCATTGAAGAAGGAAATGGCAACCCACTCCAGTGTTCTTGCCTGGAGAATCCCAGGGACGGGGGAGCCTGGTGGGCTGCCATCTATGGGGTCGCACAGAGTCGGACACGACTGAAGTGACTTAGCAGCAGCAGCAGCAGCAAAATTAGAGTATAACTACCTATACTTCTAACTAGTTTGAATCATATTTACAACATGTTCCTAATTTTGTAATGTAGCCAGTTCAAGTTGTCTCTGAGTAATGAATTAAAATTGTGTTCATAGCATTCTTTTTTTTTAAAATTTAAATGTATTTATTTTAACTGGAGGCTAATTACTTTACAATATTGTAATGGTTTTGCTATACATCAATATGAATCTGTCACGGGTATACATGTGTTCCCCATCCTGAACGCCCCTCCCACCTCCCTCCCCATACCATCCCTCTGGGTCTTTTTAACATGAGGTATATAAGCAATTTATAGTGATAATTATGACTTTTTTGTTTTAGTTCTTCTGTCTTTTACAAATTTTATAATGCATATTTTACAAATTTGTGTTATAAATGATAAAAAATTATAAGATATTTAAAGTGCATATCGTGATGATTTGATATATGTTGTGAAAAGCTTCCTGTTGGATTAATTAACATATCTATCACCTCACATGTTTTATTTATTTATTTTTTGGTGGGAACATTTACTTTCTCTTCTCTTGGCAAATATTGATTACACTAGACACTGTTCTTAACTAGTCACTTCATCAGATTTTCAGACTTATTCACTGATGGTTGAAAGTTTGTACCCTTTTGCCGCCTTTGTGTGCAGCTCTTAGTCACTTAGTCTTGTCCAACTCTGTGTGACCCGTTGGACTGTAGCCCACCAGGCTCCTCTGTCCATGGGATTTTTCAGGCAAGAATACAGGAATGGGTTGCCATTTTCCTCTTCCAGGGGAATCTTCCTGACCCAGGGATCAAACCAATGTTTCCTCTGTCTCCTGCATTTATGGGCAGACTCTTTACTATTTAGTTTGAGAATATGTGGCAGTTGAAACAGTTTTAAAATGTTTCCTAATATTCATTCATGTGTCAGTTGTAGTTGTGTCAGATTCTTTGTGACCCCATGGACTGCGGTTTGCCAGGCTCCTCTGTCCATGGAATTTCTCAGACAAGAATATTGGAGTGGGTTGCCATTTCCTTCCCCAGGGGATCTTCCCAACACTGGGATCACACCACATCTCTTGCCCTAGCAGGTGGGCTTTTTACTGCTGAACTACCAGGGAAGTCCACTTGTTCATTTCTCTACCCCTAGAACAGATTTATTGTAGACTTACAGAAGTCTTTCAAGACTGAAAGTTCTTTTGAGTATGTAACAATAACATACTAAGAAAGTCCAGAACATTTGAATCAATGCACTAAGTCACCCATTTGCAGCAAAAGAAAAGATCAGTTTCTGGACAGTGTCTTCCTGAGAAAGTCTATCAGGGGAAAAAAATAACGAGGTAGGCAAGATACTGCTACAAGTAAAAGAATTTCTAGACTCAGTAAATTGTTTTAAATGAGCTTTAACCATGAGAAAAAAAGTAGAAGTCAACAGGCCCAATTTAAAAAAAAAATTTTTAATTAAAAAAAGTAACTTACATTTTGAACTTATGGAAAAAACTGTAACAAATATCTGGGGGTCAAAGGCATAAGTAATCACTTCCTCCTTAAGTGTTTCAAATTGTGGTGCTATTGAGTGAAATTGTGTTTGATTTGTTTATATGCAATTTTATTGGACTTTGCGAAACTATTCAGGATGTTTATATGGTCTTAACTTTAAAAGGGAAAAATAAATCTGTGCTTATCTGTTTTTATGTCTGAAATCACCCATCCTAATTATATACAAACTTATTTACTGGAGGAACAATAAGGCTATGTTTTGTCCCACAAGATCCGTTCCTATTTACCAATCAGTGAAAATCTTGGACTGCCTTAACTCAGTCATGGTAGACCAGCTCCGTGTGTAACATCTGTCATAGGTACCAGCGTAGTCAGCCATTCCCATCGTAATCACTGTAACCATGGTAGCCACTGTCCCTCCTCTCATGGATACAGCATTTCTTTCTCCTTGTTGAGTCCTAACGGAATCTAGCCCTGAAAGAGCGGCCCAGACACATGTGCTGCTACTTATTGTCCTCACCCTCCGATGTGACAGTTCCCTGGGCATGTGTTGGAGGCTGTGATTCTTTTCTGATGGCTCCAAATGGAAAATCCCAAAGGCCAAATCTTTGTCATCTGAGTCTCTGGAATGCTATGATGCAATGCAAATTTCCCCCAGCCTTTTTTGTCTTTCGATACTGCAGTCTCCTTTCTAAGTGCTGGGTATCTAGGTTTGCTGGATTTTGAGTGTTTAAATCTGCCCATGTTTTACAGCGGATAGCAGTATGTTTCCTACTTCATTCTCCAATTAAGAACCATTATTCTACTTCTTGTGATGAGAGGAGGGCCTCTGAATGCTTTATTCACTTTAAGTGGAGTATAGTTTCTTTACAATGTTGTGTTGGTTTCTGTTGTACAACAAAGTAGTCAGCTATACGTATACATATGTCCCCTTTCTCCTGGATTTCCATCCCACTGCCCCATCCCACACCCGCCCCAAGCTGAGCTCCCTGTGCAGTACAGCAGCTTCCCACTAGCTCTGTATTTCACACATGGTAGTGGACATCTGTCAATGTCACTCTCTCAATGCATCCCACTCTTCCCTTCCCCTCCTGTGGCCACAAGTCCATTCTCTATGCCTATGTCCCTAGTACTGCTCTGCAAATAGGTCTTCTGTAACATTTTTCTAGGTTCCATATATGTGTTAGTATATGATATTTGTTTCTCTTTTTCTGACTTACTTCACACTGTATGACAGACTCTAGGTTCATTCACATCACTACGAATGATCCAATTTCATCCCTTTTATTGGCTGAATATTTTCATTGGTTATTAAAAAAAAAAAAAGCTGAGCACTGAAGAATTGATGCTTTGAACTATGGTGCTGGAAAAGACTCCTGAGAGTCCTTTGGACTGCAAAGGAGACCAAATCAGTCAATCTTAAAGGAAATCAGTCCCAAATATTCACTGTAAGGACTGATGCTGAAGCTGAAACTCCAGTACTTTGGCCACATTATGTGAAGAACTGACTCATTGGAAAAGACCCTGATGCTGGGAATGATAGAATGCAGGAGGAGAAGGGGACGATGAAGGATGGGATGGTTGTATTACATCACTGACTCAATGGACATGAGTTTGAACAAACTCTGGGAGTGGGTAATGGACAGGGAAGCCTGACATGCTGGAGTCCATGAAGTTACAAAGAGTCGACACGACTGAATGACTGAACTGAAAAATAATAAGTAAACTCTGTCCAGATTGTCTTTCCTTCCCAATGCAAATGAGTGGAATTTCTAAAAAAGAAACTTAAAATCAGATAGATCTCCAGCACTAACAGGTAATACTCCCTGGGTGAGACATCTAACTTTTAAACATCTCAAGCTTCCCTATCTGAAAGCACACAGCAGCTTGTAATCTGAAGATGTTTCATGAGAGTAAATTAGTTAGTGAAAAATTGTATATCATCATACTTGGCATATAGCAATTATTATTTTTACAACTAATGATAGAAACAATCTATATATTGACTGGAAATACATGGCAGAGAAATCCCAAGGAAGAGGTGTTTTTTTGTTTTTTTTTAAATATATAAATGAGAGCTACAATGTTTCTATAGTAGATACAAAAAGATTAAGAAAACTCTGATATTCCATAAACCTATAGCTTGGAACGGAGAAGGCAATGGCACCCCACTCCAGTACTCTTGCCCGGAAAATCCCATGGATGGAGGAGCCTAGTGGGCTGCAGCCCATGGCATCGCTAAGAGTCAGACAGGACTGAGCGGCTTCACTTTCACTTTTCACTTTCACACATTGGAGAAGGAAATGGCAACCCACTCCAGTGTTCTTGCCTGGAGAATCCCAGGGACGGGGGAGCCTAGTGGGCTGCCATCTAAAGGGTCACAAAGAGTTGGACATGACTGAAGCGACTTAGCAGCAGCAGCAGCATAGCTTGGAAACAGATTGCATAAAAACAAAGGATTCCTTTTTTGGTATCAAAAGATAACTAATCCATTTAGCCTGAAAAATGTAAAAATATTTTTCTTTTTGATGGTGTTTCCTATTATTAGATATGTAATCTGTGTCATGGGCTTCCTTTGGCGGCTCAGTGGTAAAGAATCTGCCTGCCAATGCAGGAGACACGATTTTTATCCCTGAGTCAGGAAGATTCCCCAGAGTAGGAAACGGCATCCCACTCCAGTGTTCTTTCCTGGGAAACACTATGGACAGAAGAGCCTGGCAGGCTACATTCAATGGGGTAGCAAAAGAGCCGGACACGATTTAGTGACTGAACAACAAGACCTGAAATTAGATTGCACATTCAAATAAAGATATTTCTTAAGAAGCTATGATCAGCCATTTATATTTTACTTTTAATACTATGTGTTAAATTTCAAGCCTTTAAAAGTGTAGATAAAGCATGAATAATGGGGTGAGAAGAATTGAGACAGATAACATTCTCTTCTCCAATTTACATAAGCTTCCTAAGACTTCCGAGTCTTATTTTCTCAGAAGTTACTTTGTTTTTTTCCTCTGAATGACATTTTCTGTGTGTATTGTCCCAATAGCTTCTCCAAGTGAGAATAGAAATCTCAAGAGGAATGCCTGGATGATTTCTAGGCATCACCACACCTCTGGTTTAAAAATATCACCTTCTTTGATATACCACTTAGGAGTATTTTATTGCTTTCTAACTTGTCAGGAAATTGTTGAAGTTTGACTCTTATTATGACTACATAATCATGTGAGAACTTATTGATAATCAGAAGAAGAAATCCACAACATAAGTTAAGCAAAAAGCAATCTTAAACCTGTCATTCAGGATTCAAAACACAAAGAAGAAAGTTTCTTTTTCTGAAATCATTTGCAGGGCTTCCTTTTCCAGTGACATTGTTCTTACCTCTCTAGTCCTCTGCTTTTCTCTTACCTGGGAGAGAGAAAGCAGGCTCCAAGCACACAGCAGTTTTTTTAGAAAAGGAGAATCTGTGTGGTGAGTTGTAGCTGTCTTTAATAGCAAGTTCACCCAAAGCCCTAAATTCTGTTCTTAGCTCTGGTGAAGAATTGCTGTGCATGAATATGTGATCCTGCACAATCAGCTATCCTCAGCTGTGTCTTAAGATAATAATACATTTTTGTCTATTCAAAGATTTTATGGGGGTTAATGAGATGATATGTAAAAATGTACAAAATTTGAAAATCCCATACTGATAGAAATATCTCCTCTTAGTCTCTAATCTGAGAAGTAAACTAGACTTTCAAAAACTTTATGTAATATAAGAGAATAAATAAAATTTATAAAATATTCATATGAGTAATATTATTTTCTTAGTTTTAATTACCCATCTCATTTGCTTCTAATATATCAGTTTAAAATTTTGACTGCAGAGCTGGGAATATTACATGAATGTGTATTTAGCTATTTTAGAGTACAATGGTTAGTTCCAAATGTTGCTACTTGTACACCATGAAAGTGGCCAAGGCATTGGTTCCATTTCTGAGACAGAAGCGTTTATTAGATGCTCATCAAAAACAAACAAACAAAAAAATCGGCATGCATACTCATACACACACTTATTACAGATTTACTGTTATGAAGGATTTGTAGACACAATTTACAAATAATAATACAATATGTAACACTTCTATTGTAAATTCCATATAGTTGATTATCATAGAATGTTTTAATTAATTTTGTGATATATTATATCCATAGCCAACCTATGGCTGCAGCTGACAGATGAGTGTTGTTCTGACAAAAATTCTGTGTTATGCTTTTGTTTTATTTGACAGTAAGAAAAAAATAAATAAAATTCTATGTTAGAAAGGCATGTATTCATCAATCTTCAGTGCTGAATCATTTTTTTTTAGTAAGTTGAATAATAGTCTTCAAATACTGGAAGAATATAACTTCAAGTTTTAAATTTTACTTAAACTATATGGCTATAGACAAAGCACACTTTTAAATTTAATCTCCATCATTAATATTTTCTCTGCAGCCTTAAACCTAACAATCAAAGAAACAATAAACCCTAATTGGTAACATTTGTTGATTTCAATGGTATATTCTCACCATGACTGAGATCAAGCTACCAATGTGACCTCATTAAATATAGAATTGAGAAAAGAGGTAAAGTAGAAAACACCATTATATAGTATTTCTAATATGCATGTACAGTAGACGCTAATAACCTCAAGCACTTAGGTAATAATGCAACACAATACAATTGCATAATACAATTATTGCAAAAATTTAAGAATAATGAGTTAAGTGTTTATTTCTGTTTTAATATAAGTTATTTGTGACTTTATATAAATTAACTCCTTAATAATGCCTGTGATTAAAATCTAGCCACCATATTCCTGAAGCTACAAGTGTTGGCTCCCACAAACCAGCACAAACCAGATCCAACCTGTTGGTCCCAGTTGTGGTTTCATAACAACCTGAAACAATCAAAGTGGGAAATGGTTGAAGCTAATAACACTCTAATCTCCATTGGTGATTAGATCCTTATAATGCTTCTTGGACCTTTTATTGACACAGTTACACAGTCACTGTAGTTATCATAGAGAAGTTGACATCTTGAGATCACATCATATTCAAAGAAGGGTATAGTTTGGCAATATCTTGAATGTCAGTTTGTGAATAATTTCTGCTACAAAGATAAACTTTCTCAAAGTTGGCAAAGAAAACTTTTCCTCTAAATTTTTAGTTTCTTTTTGCTGGTCCATTAATTAGATTGATGTGAAACAGATTAACAGGAGAAAAATAAATTTAATTACTGGGGTTCCAGAGATTTAAGACCCAAGGGCAAGTTGAGTAGTCGAGGCTAATGAATCCTGAGTTAAGGAGTGGAGTAGGAGCCAGGGACTTCAAAGGGGAGGAGGGCAAATTCACAGGAGGTTGAGATCAGATGTTAGTTAGATATTTGTGTGCCATGCAGATAAATTCAGATGAAACTTATCTCTTGCAATAGCTCTCTCTTTAAGCCAGGCCCTTTATTTAAATTACTTTAGGTAGTTAAGAGGAAAATAAAAAGTTCTTCCTGAGTCTCTTGGTCCTTCATTTTCTTCAGCTTAAAATAATTCACTTGCTGACTGGGAGTTTGGGGTGGCTCATTTTGAACACCTTAAATGGTTTGATGTGAAGTTCTATTACGCCCTTCTATGGACACACGTGCCACTGTTTTTCTAAAGAATTGGCAAGAGAAACATTACAGATTGTTCCTATGTGCTCAGACCTCAGTTTTTAGTGCAATAAAATAGGCATTTTAGTCACTGAAAATATTTTAGGGAGCTTCTGCCCGTGTCTTCCCTTTAATATATTATTCTTCCTACATTATTCATTTAATTAAATGTCACTCCTTTCCACCAGTTATCAAAGCAAAAAAACTGGATGTAATACCAAGTTCTTCTTTTCCTTTCTATTTACAACTTGTAAATAGCCACTATGTGGTATTGCTTCTTCCTAAATAGCATTACCATCTATTACTATTGTCGATTTAAAAAAATATTCACAACATAAAAGTTGAGCATTATGTTTTATTCAATGGGAATTTGTAGGACTTCAGGATTGGGCAGACAGCACCTCAGCGAACCCTGAGAAAACTGTTTCAAAGAAGTGAGGGGAGGAGTCAGGATAATAGGAGTTTTTCAAGGAAGGGCAGGTAGTCTGAATGTCGAAAGATTACTGCTAATTAAAGAAAATCAGATAACCCAAGCTAAGAAATTTAGCATTTTTCTATGTATGGCAAGAGTCTGGGCTCACTGAAATCATTTCTTTGATATGCACCTCAGCCACCTGGGGCCAGTACTCTGTTTTCACATCCTGGACTTCCTCAGAGCTCACCTTGGGAAGGGGCTGCAGTCTGATGGCTGCTAGATGACAGGTGTTCTTTCCTTCGAGTTCTCTCACGGCTCACCAGCTCATCATCCATGTGGCTGCAATTGCTGGTGACTGTAACATCCTTATTTACTGACATGGCAGAAAATGTTCCATTTCTCACCGCTTAAAGAAAAAGAATGGCAAGAAGACCAACTGGTTGTCTGAGGAGGCTTTACAAATTTATAGCTGAGGAAATGAGAAGTAAAAGACAAGGGAGGAAGGAAAAGATAAACCCAACTGAATGAAGAATTCCAGAGAATAGCAACAAGAGATAAGGAGGCCTTCTTAACCAAACAATGAAAAGAAATATAGAAAAATAATAGAAAGGTTGGAGAAGACTCTTGAGAGTCCCTTGGACTGCAAGAAGATCGAACCAGTCCATTCTAAAGGAGATCAACCATGGGATTTCTTTGGAAGGAATGATGCTGAAGCTGAAACTCCAGTTCTTTGGCCACCTCATGAGAAGGGTTGACTCATTGGAGAAGACTCTGATGCTGGGAAGGATTGGGGGCAGGAGGAGAAGGGGACAACAGAGGATGAGATGGCTGGATGGCATCACAGACTCAATGGACGTGAGTCTGAGTGAACTCCGGGAGATGGTGATGAACAGGGAGGCCTGGCGTGCTGTGATTCATGGGGTCGCAAAGAGTCACACACGACTGAGCAACTGAACTGAAAGGACAGAAGTGATAAGGACCTAACAGAAGCAGAAGATATTAAGAAGAGGTGGCAAGAATATACAGAAAAACTATACAAAAAGGTCTTAATGATCAGGATATCCATGACTAGTGTGCCCACTCACCTAGAGCTGAACATCCTTGAGTGTGAAGTCAAACGGACCTTCAGAAGCATTATTACAAACAAAGGTAGCGGAGGTGATAAAGTCACAGCTGAGCTATTTAAAATTCTAAAAGATGATGTTGTTAAAATGCTGCACTCAATATGCCAGCAAATTTGGAAATCTCAGCAGTGTCCATAGGACTGGAAAAAGACAGTTTTCATTTCAATTGCAAAGAAAGGCAATGCCAAAGAAAGTTAAAACTATCATACAAATTCATTCATTTCACATGTAAGCAAGGTAATGCTCAAAATCCGTCAAGCTAGGTTTCAGCAGTGCATGAACTAAGGACTTCCAAATGTAAAAGCTGAGATTAGAAAAGGCAGAGAAACCACAGGCCAAATTGCCAATATTTGTTGGATCATGGATCGTGGAGTTCCAGAAAAACATCTACTTGTACTTCATCGACCATGCTAAAGCCTTTAACTGTGTGGATCACAACATACTGTAGATAGTCTTCAAGAGACAGAAATAGCAGACCACCTTACCTGTCTCCTGAGAGACCTGAATGTGGGTCAAGAAGCAACATTTAGAACCTTACATGGAACAACAGACTGGTTCAAAATTTGGAAAGGAGAACATCAAGGCTGTATATTGTCACCCTGCTTATTTAATTTATAAGCAGAGTACATCATGCAAAATGCTGGGCTGGATGATCACAACCTGAAATCGAAATTCCTGGGAGAAATATCAACAGCCTCAGATATACAGATGATAACCACCCTGATGGCAGAAAATGAACCACCCTGTTAATGAGGGATGAAGAGGAGAGTGAGAAAGCTGGCTTAAAACTCAACATTCAAAAAACTAAGAATGTGGCATCCAGTGCCATTACTTCATGGCAAGTAGAAGGGAAAAATTGGAAGCAGTGACAGATTTCATTTGCCTGAGGCTCCAAAATCACTCCAGATGATGAATGTAGCCATGAAATTTAAAGATGCTTCCTCCTTGGAAGGAAAGCTGTGACAAACCTAGAAAGTGTATTATTAAAAAGCAGACATCACATTCCTGACAAAGTTCTGTATAGTCAAAGCCATGGTTTTTCCAGTAGTCATGTACAGATGTGAGAGTAGGACCATGAAGAAACCTGAACATCAAAAAATTGATGCTTTTGAATTGTGGTGCTGGAGAAAACTATTAAGAGTTTCTTGGACTGCAAGGAGAGCAAACCAGTCAATTCTGAAGGAAATCACTCCTAAATATTCATGGAAAGGACTGATGCTCAAGCTGAAACTCCAATATTTTGGCCACCAGATGTGAAGAGCCAACTCTTTGGAAAAGACACTGATGCTGGAAAAGATGGTAGGTAAGAGGACAAGGGTATATAGCTTTCTATAAAGAAAGCTGAGCTCCAAAGAATTGATGCTTTTGAACTGTGGTGTTGGAGAAGACACTTGAGAGTCCCATGGATTACAAGGAGATCCAACCAGCCCATCCTAAAGGAAATCAGTCCTGAATATTCATTGGAAGGACTGATGCTAAGCTGAAGCTCCAATACTTTGGCCACCTGATGCGAAGAAGTAACTCATTTGAAAAGACCCAGATGCTGGGAGAGATTGAAGGCTGGAGAAGAAGGGCATGATAGAGGATGTGATGGTTGAATGGCATCACAAACTCAACGAACATGAGTTTGAGTAGGGTCCAGGAGTTGGTGATGGACAGGGAAGCCTGGCGTGCTGCAGTTCATGGGGTCGCAAAGAGTTAGACACAACTGAGTGACTGAACTGAATTAAACTGAAGAGGAGAAGGGGGGAACAGAGGATGAAATGGTTAGATAGCATAATCAACTCAATGGACACAAATTTGAACCTACTTTGGAGATTGTGGAAGATACAGGGATCTGGGTGCTACATTCCATGGGGCCACAAAGAATTAGACTTGATTTAGCAAATGAACAGCAACAAAAAATGCTAGAACAATACTTAGACCTAGGAAGACCCCAGTAACCCTTTGATAAATATATGGCTCAGGGGTTGATTCAGGCAAAGCCTAAATAAATAAATAAATGACAAAAATGACGTGAATCTATTATTTGTGGTGAAAGAGAAAGTCATTTCTTGGACCTAATTGCCTGCACTGGTGTAGAATTAGAATGCTTTTTATTTCTTCATGAAATTTTAAAATACCAGATTTCCAAATAGATGGGGTAGTGGGTGTTATGTGACCTTAGTCTTGTAGCTGGTATCATCAGGGAACTGTGAAAACAGATTTTAATGGTTTTATTTTTTTTTCCTTGGACCTAATTTACTTGCACACTTAATACATACAAGACTAAGATAAGTGATGTTTAGGACTAAATAATTCACTGCTAGTATAACAGTCTGATTCAGACTTATGAGCCCCTACTATAATGACATATTTTGCTCTCCAATACAAAATGTCCCCAAACAAGGTATGACTGTGAAATGCCACATAGTCCATAAAGTTTTTATTAACAGAGAGAATGCCAAGAGGGAGACGTTCTGGCTTACTCTAAGACAGTGATTCTTCAACTACTGTTGGTCAGAATTCCCGGTGAGTCTTTTAAAGACCTGGATTCTTTCACCAGAAAAACACATATTTGCATTAACAGACAATTTTGCATGAATTACAGGACATTTTACAGTCTACAGATTAAAAAATCAATGCTCCAGAGACACTCAGCTTGGGCAAGCCTTGGCAAATAAAATTAATGAGTATTAAGCCAAGGGAGGGTTAATTAACTGCTGGTTAAGAGGAGAACACCACAGTCCCGCAAATAAACATATTCCTGCTCAGAGAAGGACAATGTGGGTGCGCATATGGAAAGAAGGACAAGCACAGTTCATGAACTCATCTCTCCACGAGACTTTCCTCGCCTGTTCTTAGACTTCAGTAAGGGTGAAATGAGCTGCACAGGTTTCAGAGCAGAGCAGAGATGAATCCTGATTGATTTCGAGAAAAATAGGAGACATAAGTCTTCTCACCTAAACTTTCTCTTTTACAACATGTATAAAAAATAAATTAAAATTGTGCTCAGAAAGAACATTTGATGCCCCAGTGCCAGGAGAATTGCATTTTGTTTCTGTGGTTTATGTTCTCCCCTGAGCATTTCAATATAAATAGAGTTTTGTATTGTGAAGTAGGGCAATGCATGATTATTTTATAGTGAAGTCTAGAGCAAGCTTGCCTGGAAAATCCCATGTTTGGAGGAGCCTGGCAGGCTGGAAAATCCCATGGATGGAGGAACCTGGTGGGCTGGAAAATCCCGTGGACAGAGGAGCCTGGTAGGCTGCAGTCCATGGAGTCACTAAGAGTCAGACACAACTGAATGACTTCACTTTCACTTTTCACTTTCATGCATTGGAGAAGGAAATGGCAACCCACTCCAGTGTTCTTGCCTGGAGAATCCCAGGGATGGGGGAGCCTGGTGGGCTGCCGTCTACGGGGTTGCATAGAGTGAGACACGACTGAAGTGACTTAACAGTAGCAGCAGCAGAGTAAGCTTATGTGAGCTTGTGTGCTTTCACTGTGGCCTTACTCTTTTTTTTTTTTTTTTATCATATTCAGAATGAACATCGTGGAAGTGTCTGGTAAGAAACTTAACCCCAAAATAGTCAATACATAATGTCCAAGTAAGACACATGATCATGTCTACCCTCTAAGTTAAATATATATATAATGCTGCACCAAGATGTCACATATTCAACAAATACATGCTAGAAATGTTTTAAAGATTTTTGAATTGTTAACTAAAGTGTGCTATTTGGAAAATTTTAAGTCTTTACAATATATGTTTACAATGGTCACAGAACTGATAATAAGAGATGTAATTTCTTCTAAAAATTTTTGGAATATAAAAGTTTTCATTCTCACATTTAGGTTGATTTTTATTTGTTCCTGTTGTTCAGTCTCTAAGTTGTATCCGACTCTTTGCAACCCGACAGACTGCAGAGTTCCCTGTCCTTCATTATCTCCCAGAGTTTGCTCACACTCATGTGCATTGAGTTAGTGATGCTATTGAACCATCTCATCCTCTGTCTCCCCTGCTCCTCCTGCCCTCAATCTTTCCCAACATCAAGGTCTTTTCCAATGCATAGTATATAAACTTAATATATATTATGTAAATATTATGTGAATATTATATATAAATATGATGTGTGTATATTTATTTTCAACTTTCTTGCACATAAAGGTATTGGATAATCAAGACACTTTGGAAGATAAGTAGGCCAAATGATGCAACTTTGCCTTAAATATCCTAAAAATGCATTTTTTTTTCTTTTTATGTGATCAGGGTACTTTTATATATATATATATTTTTTTTTTACTTTATTTTACTTTACAATACTGTATTGGCTTTGCCATACATCAACATGAGTCCACAACTGGTGTACACGTGTTCCCAATCCTGAACCCCCCTCCCACCTCCCTCCCCATACCATCTCTCTGGGTCATCCCAGTGCACCAGCCCCAAGCATCCTGTATCCTGCATCGAACCTAGACTGGTGATTCGTTTCTTACATGATATTATACATGTTTCAATGCCATTTTCACAAATCATCTCACCCTCTCCCTCTCCCACAGAGTCCAAAACAAGCCCAAGTCATATATCTTTTCACTATTTTTAGAACAGAATTTTATGAAAGCTGCTGCTCTAAGTCGCTCCAGTCATGTCCGACTCTGGGTGACCCCATAGATGGCAGCCCACCAGGCTCTCCAGTCCCTGGGATTCTCCAGGCAAGAACACTGGAGTGGGTTGCCATTTCCTTCTCCAATGAATGAAAGTGAAAAGTGAAAGTGAAATCTCTCAGTCATGTCTGACTCTTAGTGACCCCATGGACTGCAGCCTACCAGGCTCCTTTGCCCATCGATTTTCCAGGCAAGAATACTGGAGTGGGCTGCCATTGCCTTCTCTGTTATGAAAGCTGGATGTATGCTAATTATCTCTCAATTAAACTGGAGGAAAGAAAAACAGGCTTCAAAAATAGTGGTCACAATTATAATAGAGGGAATGGCAGGAAACTTTGGGAGGTAATGGACATGTCCATGGCCCTGGTGGTTGGTTTCATAGGTGTATTCTTATCCCCAAACTCATCAAACTATATACTTTAAATATGAACAGCTTTTTACATGTTGATTATACCTTAATAAAATGTTTTTTAATGAAAAATAAGTCCATATAACAAACCCTTCTGTATTTAAGTATATATCCTAATGATTCTATTTATTAAAAGCTGATTGATAGACTATAAACATCTTATTAGCATCAGAACTTCTTATATTTTTTTAGTTTTAAAATGATTGCTCCATATGTAAATAATGTTTATGTTTGCAATATCGCTATCCTAGTAGTAATTATTTATGGCAGAGTCCCCAGCCTCTGGGATCTAATTCTTGATGAACTAAGGAGGAGCTGATATAATAATAGAAATAAAATAAATAATAACTGTCCTGTGTTTGAATCATCTGGAAACCATCCCCCACCACCTCTGTCTGAGGAAAAATTGTTTTCCATAAAACTGATCCCTGGTGCCAAAAAGGTTGGGGGACTGCTGCTTTATGGTTATATTGTTGGGTGCATCTTATTTGCAGAAGTATGAACAAGTAAATTGCTAAACATTTTCCTTGAAATCTCTAATTTAGAGATGGATTAAAATTGCATTCTACAAGCAAAGTCTAATGGCCTGCCTATTTAAATTTAGCAAAACTAACTGATGAAAAATAAACACTTTCCATTTTTAAAACAAATAAAAAGTTCAAAAGATGGAATATGAGCCAACCCATAATAACCAAGTTCAGCCTTTCCATGAAAAGATATGGATTTTTATATGAACTCAATTCTAAGTTTTAGCTCCAATTCTTCATCTGTTGGGAAAAATCTGTAACTAGAAACACATGTCAGCACGTGAGCAAACTAGTAATCATCAGCCAAACCAGACAAACATTAGCCAAACTGTTTCAAATTAGTCTGAGAGGAAAGGATGGGCACCAGTGAACTCTCTATCTAAGCATTAGGATTAGAATAAACTGGTTACAAGGTGTGGAGGATAGAAGAATGGCCTTCAAAGTGTCCACATCTGTCCCCAAAACTCATGAATGTCATGTTACACGACAAGAGGAGATTAGAGCTATAGTTGGAATTGAGGTTGTTAATCAACTGATTTTAAGAGGAGGAAATTTTCATGTATAATGTGGGTGGGCTCAATATAACACAAGGATCTTGTAATAGAAAGAGTGAAACAGAAGAGTCTGACTCAGAGATAGAATCAAAAGACCTGATCATTCACTGATGGCTTTGAGGACAGAAGGGACACACAGGCCAAGGAATGTGGACAGGTTCTAGGAACTGGGATAAGAAAGAAGAGACTCCCCTTGAGAGCCTCCTAAAGGAACACCACCTTACTTGTAGCTTGATTGTAGCTATGAGACTCATTTCAAACTCCTGATCTCCAGAACTGTAAAGTAATAAATTTGTATTGTTTTAAATCATTGAGTTACTGGTAATTTTTTTACAAGAGCAATAGGGATCCAATACACAGGACATCAGAACAAAATGAGTGATTGAAGTCGGTAGCTTTGAGAGAAAAATGCACTCACATCGACTCTCTCAATCCTACTAAAAATGAGTGGGGGAAATAGGAATAAATCTGCAGCTATACAAAATTCACATAAAGGGAAATGTACCCATAATGAGAAAATCATTAGGAAGTGTTGTTTTCCCAGGTTTCTAACTTTTATAAAAGAAAAAAGAATTAAAAGAGAAATAAAAGAGAATTAACTGAACATATGCAACACTAGCTAACTTACATCTCGGTGCACCCCACTACATTATATCTTTTGATTATGCAGAGTTTATTTAAACTCAATGTAGATTAAATTGAATAGTGACATTCCCAACTGGACTACCAGATGGAATCACATTTTAATTAACTTTTCAACCAGCATACAGATGTGCTTCTTGTGATAATTATCAAGAAATCATTTGCAAAATGAGGAGCTCTGGTGGCAGATTGTAGCTCAGAATGATTGATCACATCATGAGATCATTAACCTTAAAATACTTTTAATCATTTATTGACCAAATGAAGAAAAAGGTTAAAATCATTATTGAATATATCTAAAACACATTATCATGTACCTTTTGGGAGATTAAACTAAAGGAAATATTTGTATGATAAAATAATGATCCATGAATATATATTATATCATTAATTTTCCAGAAAATCACATGGTTTCTGAAATTATGCTTCCATACATTAGTGAAAACACACACCACCAGAAAAAGAACCTACCTGTTTCCATCCTTTGTTCTTCACCACCATTAAGTAATTGCAACTTGTATTTGACACTTTAATAATAATACAGACTTTACCTTTCTACTTTATATTTTTAAAATGATCACCAACTTAAATAGAAAAAAATATGTGAATATAAATGAAACATAAAAGATAATTAAAAATTATAGAAAAGATGAAAGTTTTACATGTACAGCTTATTTGATTTGATGCTTACTTCAGTTATTTTCAAATTGTAAACAGTAACTCTAGTAACTGCTGCTGCTAAGTCACTTCAGTCGTGTCCCGCTCTATGCGACCCTATAGACGGCAGCCCACCAGGCTCCCCATCCCTGGGATTCTCCAGGCAAGAACACTGGAGTGGGTTGCCATTTCCTTCTCCAATGTGCGAAAATGAAAAGTGAAAGTGAAATTGCTCAGTCGTGTCTGACTCTTAGCTCGACTCACAGCTCTCACATAGAACATTTTTATTTCAGTTCACGATTAAAACAATTAAAATATCTATGCTAACTTTCACCTATAAATTTTGGAATAAGCAGATGATGCTGATGGCACAGCTTCTGGCTCCTTGCTGGAGACAGAGGGTTTTTCTACGCTCTTGAAAAAATGATCCAATGCTGTCTGGGTAGTAGTTCTTTTTTCTCATTATAGATGACATAGTAGCCCTGGGTTGCATTCTGAACAGCTTCATGTATCATTCTATGTTCAGTTTCTGGTACCACAAAACCTAATAACAGCACCTCATCAAATAGGTTTAATTTACATGATTAGACATGTGAATGCATGTTCATATCTTTTATTTAATATTTATATTTGATTGATTGATTATTGGTTTACAATATCCATTTGATTTCTGTCATACATCAACTTGAATTAACCAGAGGTGTACATATATCCACTCCCTTTTGAATCTCCCTCCCACTTCCTTGCCCATTCCTACCCCTATGTTATTCAGTTCAGTCCCTCAGTTATGTCCGACTCTTTGTGACCCCAAGGACTGCAGCATGAAAGGCCTCCCTGTCCATCACCAACCTCCCTGAGCTTGCTCAAGCTAACATCCATCAAGACGGTGATGCCATTAAACCTGTCGTCCTCTGTTGTCCCCTTCTCCTCCTGCCCTCAATCTTTCCCAGAATCAGGGTCTTTCTCAAGGAGTCAGTTCTTCAGATCAGGTGTCCAAGTACTGGAGCTTCAGCTTCAGCATCAGCCCTTCTAATGAATATTAAGGATTGATTTCCTTCAGGATGAACTGGTTTGATCTCTTTGCAGTCCAAGGGACTCCCAAGAGTCTTCTCCAACACCACAGTTTCAAAAGCATCAACTCTTCAGTGCTTGGCTTTCTTTATGGTCCAACTCTCATATCCATACATGACTACTGGCAAAACCGTAGTTTTGACTAGATGGACCTTTGTCAGCAAAGCAATGTCTCTGCTTTTTTAATATGTGGTCTAGGTTGGTCATAGCTTTTCTTCCAAGGAACAAGCATATTTTAATTTCATAGCTGCAGTCACCATCTGCAGTGATTTTGGAGCCCAAGAAAATAAAGTCTGTCACTGTTTCCACTGTTTCCATCTATTTGCCATGAAATGATGGGACCTGATGTCATGATCTTAGTTTTCTGAATATTGAGCTTTAAGCCAGCTTTTTCACTCTCCTCTTTCACTTTCATCAAGAGGCTCCTAAGTTCTTCACTTTCTGCCATAAGGATGGTGTCATCTGTATATCTGAGCTTATTGATATTTCTCCTGGAAATCTTGATTGCAGCTTGTGCTTCATCCAGCCTGGCATTTCACATGATGTACTCAGCATATAAGTTAAATAACCAAGGTGACAATACAGCCTTGACATATTCCTTTCCCAATTTGGAACCAGTCCATTGTCCCAAGTCAAGTTCTAACTGTTGCTTCTTGACCTGTATACAGATTTCTAAGGATATTAATAATTTCTAGATTATTACAGAATTCCAATTTGAGTTCTCTGAGTCATACAGCAAATTCTCAGTGTCTATCTGTTTACATATGTTGGTGTATACGCTCTACATGTTATTCTCTCCATTTATCTCACTATCTCTCACTTCTCCTCCACCTTTGTTCATAAGTCTGTTCTTTATGTCTGTGTCTCCATTGTTGCTCCATGAATGGATTCATCAGTACCATGCTTCTAGATTCCATATATATGTGTCAATATACAATATTTGTCTTTCACTTTCTGACTTACTTCACTCTGTATAACAGGCCCTAGGTTCATCCACCTCATTAGAACTGACTCAAATGTGTTCCTTTTTATGGCTGAGTAGTATTCCAATGTATGGATGTACCACAGCTTATTTATCCATTCATATATTGATGGACATGTAGGTTGCTTCCATGTCTTGGCTACTGTAAATATTGCTGCAATGAACACTGGGGTACATGTGTCTTTTTTTCAGTTTTTCCTTCGGGGTATATGCCTAGAAGTGGGATTGCTGGGTCATATGGTGGTTTTACTCTTGGTTTTTAAAGGAATTTCCATACTGTCTTCCATTGTGACTATACCAGTTGACAGTGCAGAAAGGTTTCTTTACTCCACACTCTCTATAACCCTTGTTGTTGTGGGATTTTTTGATTATGGCCATTCTGTCTGGGATGAAGTGATATCTTGGATCCTTTATGACCCACCTTCTAGAATAATGGAAATAAAAATAAATCATATGTTTGAAAGTCTGCTACATGAAGGTTCATATATAAGGAATTACTATATGGGAAGATGCAAGAATCCAAGTTCATAAAAATTTCTTCTGACATATTTCTAACTATCTGAGGGGCTATTTTGCCAGTATCCCCAGAGCACAGAGCACTTCATCCTTGCCCTGCAGAGTGTTTCTGTAGGTCAGCTACTGCAGTGGCTAATGATTCAGTCCTCATAAAACTGGATGGCAAATGGCATTGCTTAGTTCACAGTGCACCATGTAGTTCATAAATCAACTAAGTTTTTGGAGACATTTCATGACCAATTTATGAATGGGGCATAGTAAAAGTCATTTCTAGATCTAAGGATTTCTTTGGTAGACCAGTCCATGTGCTATTACTGGCCCAGACCATGTTAATTGTAGCAAAAATCTCTGGGCCACCTGTCTTACTAGTCTGCTATGGCCCAGGAAATTATTTCTTCTTGTTGCTTTTTCCCATATGTAGAGATACATTGATCTCATATACAGCCATATATTTGGTCAATAATATCAAGTTGTCTAAGTCATCATTATCTTTATAGGAAACTCAGTCACACATTTGGTAATGCAAGAAACCGTAATCCTGTATACAAATAATATAACTAGTAGCATTAATAGAGTCATAAGTAAATATTTACTTATGCAAATACCATCTTCCAATAACACAAGAGCAACTCTACACGTGGACATCACCAGATGGTCAATACCAGAATCAGATTGATTATATTCTTTTCAGCTAAAAATGGAGAAGCTCTATACAGTCAGCAAAAACAAGACTAGGACCTGACTGTGGCTCAGAACATGAACTCCTTATAGCAAAATTCAGACTTAAATTGAAGAAAGTAGGGAAAACTACTAGGTCATTCAGGTATTACCTAAATAAAATATCTTGCATTATACTGTGGAAGTGACAAATAGATTCAAGGGATTAGATCTGATAGACAGAGTGCCTTCAGAACTATGGATGGAGGTTCATAACATTGTACAGGAGGTGGTGATCAGAACCATCCTCAAGAAGAAGATATGTAAAAAGGTAAACTGGTTGTCTGAGGAGGCCTTATTGAAAAAAGAAAAGAAGTGGAAGGCAAAGGAGGAAAGGAAAGACATACCCATTTGAATGCAGAGTTCCAAAGAATAGCAAGGGGAGATAATAAAGCCTTCCTCAGCGATCAATGCAAAGAAATAGAGCAAAACAATAGAATGGAAAGACTAGAGATCTTTTCAAGAAAATTAGAGTTACTAAGGGAACATTTCACACAAAGATGGGCACAATAAAATACAGAAACAAAATGAACCAAATAAAAGCAGAAAGGATTATGAAGATATGGCAAGAATACACAGAAGAACTATTTTAAAAAAAAGATATTAATAACCCAGATAACCACTATGGTGTGATCACTTACCTAGAGTGAGACATCCTGGAATACGAAGTCAAGTGGGCCTTAGAAACCATCATTATGAACAAAGCTAGTGGAGGTTATGGAATTCTAGTTCAGCTATTTCAAATCCTGAAAGATGATGCTCTGAAAGTGTTGTACTTAATATACCAGCAAATTTGGATAACTCACCAGTGGCCCCTGGACTGATAAAGGTCATTTTCATTTCAACCCCAAAGGACAATGACAAAGAATGTTCAAACTACTGCACAGTTGCACTCATTTCACACACTAGCAGGGTAATGCTCCAAATTTTCCAAGCTAGGCTTCAATAGGACTTGAACAGAGAATTTCCAGATGTTCAAGCTGGATTTAGAAAAGGCAGAGGAACTAGGGATCAAATTGCCAGCATCCACTGTATCGTAGAGAAAGCAAGAGAGTTCTAGAAAAACATCTACTTCTGCTTCATTGACTACTCTAAAGGCTTTGACTGTGGATCACAACAAACTGTAGAAAATTTTTAAAGAGATGGTAATACAAGACCAACTTATCTGCTTCCTGAGAAATCTGTATGAAGGTCAAGAAACAATAGTTGGAACCAGACATGGAACAACAGACTTGTTCAAAATTGGGAAAGGAGTATGTCAAGGCTGTATATTTTCACCCTACTTATTTAATTTATATTCAGAGTACATCATGAGAAATACTGGGCTGAATGAAGCACAAATCAGAATCAAGATTGCTGGGAGAAATATCAATAACCTCAGATATACAGATGATACCACCCTAATGGCAGAAAGCAAAGAGGAACTAAGAGCTTCTTGTTGAAGTTGAAAGAGGAGAGTGAAAAACCTGGCTTAAACTCAACATTCAAAAAGCTAAGATCAAGGCATTTGGTCCCATCATTACATGGCAAAGAGATGGGAAATAATGGAGACAATGACAGACTTTATTTTCTTTTCTTGGGCTCCAAAATCATTGCAGATGGTGACTGCCATGATTTAAAAAAATAAAAAAGATGCTTGCTCCTTGGAAGAAAAATTATGACCTAGCTAGACAGTGTATTTAAAAATTGGAGACATTATTTTGCCAACAAAGATCCATATACTTGTCTATATTTTTTTCTAGTAGTCATGTACAGATGTCAGAATTGAACCGTGATGAAGGCTGAGAGCTGAAGAATTGATGCTTTCGAGCTGTGTTTTTGGAGAAGACTCTTGAGAGTCCCTTAGACAGCAAGGCGATCAAACCAGTCAGTCCTAAAGAAAATCAGTCCTGAATATTTATTGAAAGGACTGATGCTAAAGCTGAAGCTGATACGTTGGCCACCTGATGAGAAGGGTCCACTCAGTAGAAAAGACCCTGATGCTGGGAAAGATTGAAGGCAGGAGGAGAAGGGGATGATAGAGGATGAAATTGTTGGATGGCATCACCAACTCAATGGACATGTGTTTGAGCGAGCTCCGGAAGATGGTGAAGGACAGGAAAGCCTGGTGTGCTGCCGTCCATGGAATCGCAAAGAGTCAGACATGACTGATTGAGTGACTGACTGAACAATAGCAACAACAAAGTAAATATTTAAATCTAGAGATTTTCAAGACTTAGGCCTGGATTGCTTAAGACAGAAATTGGATTTTTCATGTGGTTCATTAAATGAATTATATTGAATTATTCATCTGGTATAAAAACATAACATTCAGTTGGAAATGGTGGTGCAGATGTCTTTCTATAAGGATATTAAGGGCCATGTCATTTTATAATATGACTTTTCTCATCATAGAGACCTCAGAAGTCATTAGACTATTAGTCTGATCATCATTGTTTAAGACCTGTTGAATGGATTTTGTTAAGGCTTCAATATGCTGCTGCTGCTTCTGCTAAGTTGCTTCGGTCGTGTCTGACTCTGTGCGACCCCATAGATGGCAGCCCACCAGGCTCCCCCATCCCTGGGATTCTCTAGGCAAGAATACTGGAGTGGGTTGCCATTTCCTTCTCCAATGCATGAAAGTGAAAAGTGAAAATGAAGGCCCTCAGTGGTGTCTGACTCTTCGCGATCTCATGGACTGCAGCCTACCAGGCTCCTCCATCCATGGGATTTTCCAGGCAAGAGTACTGGAGTGGGGTGCCATTGCCTTCTCCAAGGCTTCAATATGAGTGATTATATACTCCAATCCTCCTGATGACACACACACAAAAATCAATACAGAATGATCATACCAATGAAATATAGGTTTCTTGATGTGTCAAACTTGGACCAATAGTAAATTTACTAAGTCATGTTTAAATTGGCACTTAAATAGCCTTATATCCAAGAGAATCCTAGGCTACTGTCCTGCTCATCCAGGTGGATGCCTGGACCATAAATTGGTACTATAAAGCCATTCAGTTATATTAGATACAACCCACTATAACCTTGGTCATCTGACTCAGTCTATTTTATAACAATTTCTGTTTGTAAGGGTAATAATACAGTGGCAATGTTCATGAGGAACCCAGCTCAATTTTCTAGTGTTATTAGGCTTACTCTTAGTATGATTTGTTACCAACATAAGGAGGCCTTTAAACTTGAATGGCCATAGCTTGATGTTGTCCATATAAACCCATTCTTAATGAGCAGAGAGTTATGGCTTTATACTGGGATTCAGTTCTTTGTTCCAATTGAGTAATCTTTCAAGAAAATTCATAATTATGGCCAATGTTATAGAAGGTATTATTACATCACTCAAGTGATGAGATCCTATCTAGTAATATCAATGGTCCAAATAGAACTACAACTTCTTTCCTCTAAAATGAATTTTCTGAGGGCCATTCAATCTGAGCCTTGTAGAGAAGAAATCCACCAAGATAACAGGAAATACTGACTACAAACCCAATGACTGGATAGATTTCTAAAATCTGAATTATGGCCATGATAGAAAAACTTTTGATTCATATACAAAATCTAGGAAAGCACTATATGGATCAGGTCTATCTTTGGATAGCTATTTGCTTCTGATGCTTATCCTGTGATGAATGTCATTTATCTTCTGTTTGGACATAGCTTTAAGGTGATTTGGGTGTCAGCAATCCTCTTCAGACAAGTGTAGTACAGAATTTTTGGTAACTTGAAACATATATTAATTAGAAATCTCAACTCTTGAAAAACCTAAATTTCTAGTGAAAACTAAGAAGTAAGCAGTTACAAACTGTATTTTTCATAAGCTTTCTGTAGATTGGCAAACCCATAAACACTATAATTTGTAATTTCTAAAAATATGCTTTCTTATCATGTCTCAGTGTGACACTAAACATATTTATTTAGTCCTAAATATCTTTAGTTTCTCTGTAAAAGAAAGCTTGTATGAAGTAATTAATGTTTCAGGATCTTATTTTATTTGAGAATGATCTGGACTTTCATAATTTAACTTAATTTTACAAAACTCTGAAATTTCAAGTTACCAAAATCTGGAGAAGCTATTTTAAGTAGACATACTATAAAATTTAATTATTCCTAAAGAGTTCAAAAAAAAAACCAAAACCTAACCTTATTTATATTTAATTTACTTATAAAAATATTATCATATTAGTGGTAAAGAATATGCCTGCCAATGCAGGAGTCTCAAGAGACATGGGTTCAATTCCTGGGTTGGGAAGACCCCTACTGGAGGGCATGGCAACCCATTCCAGTATTTTTGCCTGGAGAATCCCATGGACAGAGTAGCCTGGCAGGCTAGAGTCCATAGGGTCACAATCACAAAGAGTTGGACATGACTGAAGAGACATAGCATGCACACAAGTTATCTTTCTAGCTAACAAATTTTGTAGCAGAACTAACGTTTTATTTGACTTCTAGAAAACCTAGGTACAATAAAAATACTTATGTTGATGACCCTAAAGACATGTCTGTATTAATTAAGACAGCAAAACTATACTCAGAAAAGTTTTCTTCCAGCTCCTGGGGTGATCATGGAAAAGACACCTAAACTATCTAGCCCTTGGTTTATTTATCAGAACAATGAGTTATTTCCTCCCCTCTCCCCATGTCCACAAGTCTATTCCCTATGTCTGTTTCTCCATTGCCGTCCTGTAAATAAATTCTTCAGTACCACTTTTCTAGAATCCATATATATGCGTTAGAATATGATATTTACCTTTCTCTTTCTCATTTACTTCACTCTGTATAAAAGGCTCTAGGTTCATCCACCTCATTAGAACAAGATTGCTTTGGCTATTCAGAGTATTTTGTGTCTCCATTTAGATTTTGAGATGTTTTGTCCTAGTTCTTTGAAAACTGCTATTGGTAATTTGATAGGGATTGCATTGAATCTTTAGATTGCCTTGGGTTGTAGGGTCATCTTGACAATATTGATTCTTCCAATTCATGAACATTGCATATCCTTCCATCTGCTTATGTCTTCTTCAATATTTTCCTCAGCATCTTATACTTTTTGGAGTACATGTCCTTTGTCACCTTAGGTAGGTTTATTCCTAGATAGGTTTTTTTTTTTTTTTTTCTTTTCCATGCAATGGTAAGTGGAATTACTTCTTGAATGTCTCTTTCTAATCTTTCATTGTTAGTGTATAGAAACGCAACAGATTTCTGTATATTAATGTTGTAACCTTCAACTTTAACAAATTCATTGATGAGTTCTAGTAATTTTCCAGTAGCATCTTTAGGATCTTCTGCATATAACAAACTGTGACAATTTAACTTATTTTCCAATTTAGATTCCATTTACTTCTTTTACTTCTTCACTTCTCTGATTGCTATAGCTAGGGCTTTCAAACTATGTTGAATAAAAGTGTTGAGAGTGGATATCATTGTCTTATTCCTGATCTTAGAGGGGATGCTTTCAGTTTTTCATCATTGAGTATGATGCCAGCTATAGGTTTGTTAAGCATGGCCTTATTATGTTGAGATATGTACCCTCTATGCCCACTTTGTGAAGAGTTTTTGTCATAAATGGGCCCTGAATTTTGTTAAAAGCTCTTTTTGGATGTATTGAGATGATCATATTATTTTTATAATTTTATATTAATATTTTATATATCATATTATATTTTTATTATTCAATTTGTTAATATGGTGTATCATCTTGATTAATTTGCAGATGTTGAAAAATCTTTGCATCCCAGGGATGAATATCACTTGATCATGGAGTATGATCTTTTTAATGTATTGTTGAATATGGATTGTTAGTATTTTATTGAAGATTTTTGCATCTCTGTTCATCAGTGATATTGGCCTATAATTTTCTTTTTTGTGTGTGATATCTTTTTCTGATTTGTTAAAAGGGTGAGGGTGACCTGATAAAATGAGTTGAGTTTTCCTTCCTCTATGTGTTTTGGAAGAGTTTCAGAAGGATAAATGCTAACTCTTCTCTAAATATTTGAGAAAATTCGCCTGTGAAGCTGTCAGGTTCTTAACTTTGTTGAGAAGTTTTTAATCATAATTTCAATTTCAGTGCTTGTGATTTGTCTGTTCATATTTTCTATTTCTTCCTGGTTAAGTCTAGGGAGACTGTATCTTTCTAAGAATGTGCCCATTTCTTGCAGGCTGCCCATTTTATTAGTATTCAGTTGTTCATAGTAATCTATTGTGATCCCTGATATTTCTGTGGAATCAATTGTAACTTCTTTTTTATTTCTAATTTTGTTGATTTGAGTCCTCTCCCTTTTTCTCTTGATGAGTAGGCTAAAGGTTTATCAATTTTGTTTATCTTTTCAAAGAACCACCTTTTTGTTTCATTGATCTTTGTAATTCCTTTGTTTCTATTTCAGTTATTGCTGCTCTGAGTTTTATAATTTCTTTCTTTCTTCTAACTTTAGATTTCATTTATTCTTTCTCTAATCCTTTTAAATATAAAGTTAGGTTGAGATTTTTCTTGTTTCTTGAGGGATTGTATTGACATAAACTTCCCTCTTAGGACTGCTTTTGCTGCATCCCACAGGCTGTTGTGCTTTCTCTGGCATTTTTTTTTTTATTATTTCTTCTTCGATTTTTTTTTTTTTAAGTGACTCATTAGTTGTTTAGTAGCATATAATTTAGCCACCATGTGTTTTTGTTTCTTAGAGTTTTGTTCTTGTAGTTTATTTCTAATCTTATTGCATTGCGATCAGAAAAGATGCTTGATATGATTTTGAATTTCTTGAATTTACCAAGGCTTGTCTTGTGGCCCAGCATGTGGTCAATCCTAGAGAATGTTCCATGTGCACTTGAGAAGAATGTGTAGTCTGCTTATTTTGGATGTAATGCTCTATGTGAGTGGAAGTTGCTCAGTTGTGTCCAACTCTTCATGACCCCATGGACTATACAGTCCATGGAATTCTCCAGGGCAGAATACTGGAGTGGGTAGCCTTTACCTTCTGCAGGGGATCTCCAAACTAGGGATCAAACCCAGGTCTCCCACATTGCAGGCAGTTTCTTTACTAGCTGAGCCACAGGGGAAACCCAAGAATACTGGATTGGGTAGCCTATCCCTTCTCCAGTGGATCTTCCCAACCCAGGAATCAAACCAGAGTACCTTGCATTACAGGTGGATTCTTTACCAACTGAGCTATCAGGGAAGCCCTAATACTCTATGGATATAAGTTAAGGCACTTCCTTATTGATTTTCTGTCTGGATGATCTGTCCATTGATGAAAGTGGGATATTAAAGTCCCCCACTATTATTTTGTTACTGTTGATTTCTCCCTTTACATTTGTTAATATTTGCCTTACACATTGAGGTGCTCCTATGTTGGTACATTTATATTTATAATTGCTTTATCTTCTTCTTGGATTGAACCCTTGATTATTATGTACTGTCCTTCTTTGTTCTTATAACAGTCATTGTTTAAAAGTTTATTTTGTCTGGTATGAGTATTGCTACTCCAGCTTTCTTTTTTTTTAATTATTTATAAGTATTATTTATTTTACCAGCTTTCTTATAATTTCCATTTGCATGAAATACCTTCTCCCATCCCCTTACTTTCAGTCTTTAAGTGTCTGTAGGTCTGAGGTGGGCCTCTTGTAGACAATCTATATATGTTTTTTAGTTGGTGCAATTAATCCATTTACATTTAAGGTAACTGTCAATATGTATGATCATATTTCCATTTTGCTAATTTTTGTGGGTTTATTTTTGTACATCTTTTCCTTCTCTTCTGTTTCCTGCCTAGAGAATTTCCTTTAGTACTTGTTGTATAGATGGTTTAGTGGTACTGGATTCTCTTAACTTTTTCTTGTCTGGAAATTTTTTGATTTATCCATCAAATCTTAATGAGAGTCACAGGTTCTTCCCTTTAATCACTTGAAATATATCATGTCATTTCCTTCTGGCTTGCAGAGTTTCTGTTTAGAAATCAGCTCGCTAGGATATTGCTTGTCTTTTTTTTTTTTTAATTGCTTCAAATAACATATCTTTGTCTTTAATTTTTGTCAGTTTCATTACTATGTGTCTCAGTGTGTTCTTTGTATTTATCCTACCTGGGACTCTCTGTGCTTCCTGGACTTTGTTGATTATTTTCATTCCTGTGTTGGTGAATTTTTCAGCTATTATCTCATCAAATATTTTGTCAGGTCCTTTCTCTCTCTCTTATCCTTTCAGGACACCTATAATGTGAATATTGGTGCATTTAATGTTGTCCCAGCAGTTTTTTGGGCTGTTTTCATTTCATTTCTTTCCTTTTTTTTTTTTTCTGTATTTTGTTGTGCAGCATTGATTTCCACCATTCTGTCTTTCAGGTCACTTATCTGTTCTTATACATCATTTATTCTGCTACTGATACCTTCTGGTGCATAGTTCATCTCTGTTTCTTTGTTCCTTAGCTCTTCCAGGTCTTTGGCAAACATTTCTTGCATCTTCTCCAATCTTTTCCTGAGATCTTGGATCATCTACATTATCATTATTCTGAATTATTTTTCTGGGACGTTGCTTATCTCCACTTAGTTATTTTCCTGGGGATTTATCTTGTTCCTTCATGTGAGACATAATCTTATTTCTTTTCATTTTGGTTAGCTTTCTGTGAATGTGGTATTAGTTCTGAAGTCTGCTGGGACTATATTTCTTGTTTATTCTGACTGACCTCTGGTGGATGAGGATAAGAGGCTCATTTCTTAGTAGGAGGAACTGGCTGTGGAGAAAACTGCGATTTGCTCTGGTGGGCAAGGCCATACTCAGTTCAGTTTAGTTCAGTTGCTCAGTCGTGTCCAATTATTTGCGACCCCATGAATCACAGCACGCCAGGCCTCCCTGTCCATCACAAACTCCTGGAGCTCAATCAGACGCATGTCCATCGAGTCAGTGATGCCATCCAGCCATCTCATCCTCTGTGGTCCCCTGCTCCTCCTGCCCTCAATCCCTCCCAGCATCAGAGTCTTTTCCAATGAGTCAACTCTTCGCATGAGGTGGCCAAAGTACTGCAGGTTCAGCTTTAGCATCATTCCTTCCAAAGAAATCCCAGGGCTGATCTCCTTCAGAATGGACTGGTTGGATCTTCTTGCAGTCCAAAGGACTCTCAAGAGTCTTCTCCAACACCACAGTTCAAAAGCATCAATTCTTCGGTGTTCAGCCTTCTTCACAGTCCAACTCTCACATCCATACATGACCACTGGAAAAACCATAGCCTTGACTAGACAGACCTTACTCGGCATAGTAATGTCTCTGCTTTTGAATATGCTATCTAGGTTGGTGATAACATGTCTTCCAAGGAGTAAGCGTCTTTTAATTTCATGGCTGCAATCACCATCTGCAGTGATTTTGGAGCTCCCCAAAATAAAGTCTGACACTTTCCACTGTTTCCCCGTCTATTTCCCATGAAGTGATGGGACCGGATGCCATGATCTTCGTTTTCTGAATGTTGAGCTTTAAGCCAACTTTTTCACTCTCCTCTTTCACTTTCATCGAGAGGATTTTTAGTTTCTCTTCACTTTCTGCCATAAAGGTGGTGTCGTCTGCATATCTGAGGTTATTCATATTTCTCCTGGCAATCTTGATTCCAGCTTGTGTTTCTTCCAGTCCAGCATTTCTCATAATGTACTCTGCATAGAGTTAAATATGCCGGCTGACAATATACAGCCTTGACCTACTCCTTTTCCTATTTGGAACCAGTCTGTTGTTCCATGTCCAGTTCTAACTGTTGTTTCCTAACCTGCATACAGATTTCTCAAGAGGTAGGTCAGGTGGTCTGCTATTCCCATCTCTCTCAGAATTTTCCACAGTTTATTGTGATCCACACAGTCAAAGGCTTTGGCATAGTCAATAAAGCAGAAATAGATGTTTTTCTGGAACTCTCTTGCTTTTTCCATGATCCAGCGGATGTTGGCAACTTGATCTCTGGTTCCTCTGCCTTTTCTAAAACCAGTTTGACCATCAGGAAGTTCATGGTTCATATACTGCTAAAGCCTGGCTTGGAGAATTTTGAGCATTACTTTATTAGCGTGTGAGATGTGTGCAATTGTGTGGTAAAGTCTGAGCATTCTTTGGCATTGCCTTTCTTTGGGATTGGAATGAAAACTGACCTTTTCCAGTCCTTTAGCCACTGCTGAGTTTTCCAAATTTGCTGGCATAGTGAGTGCAGCACTTTCACAGCATCATCTTTCAGGATTTGAAATAGCTCAACTGGAATTCCATCACCTCCACTAGCTTTGTTCATAGTGATGCTTTCTAAGGACCACTTGAATTCACATTCCAGGATGTCTGGCTCTAGGTAAGTGATCACACCATCGTGATTATCTGGGTCGTGAAGATCTTTTTTGTACAGTTCTTCTGTGTATTCTTGCCACCTCTTCTTAGTATCTTCTGCTTCTGTTAGGTCCACACCATTTCTATCCTTTATTGAACCCATCTTTGCATGAAATGTTCCCTTGGTATCTCTAAGTTTCTTGAAGAGATCTCTAGTCTTTCCCATTCTGTTGTTTTCCTCTATTTCTTTGCATTGATTGCTGAAGAAGGCTTCCTTATCTCTTCTTGCTATTGTTTGGAACTCTGTATTCAGTTGCTTATATCTTTCCTTTTCTCCTTTGCTTTTCACTTCTCTTCTTTTCACAGCTATTTGTAAGTCCTCCCCAGACAGCCATTTTGCTTTTTTGCTTTTCTTTTCATATTGTTGCAAGAAGAGGGACCCCCTCCAAGGCCAGAAACTGGGTTCTTGTCTAACACTCGGAAATGAATTGTCTGAGAAGACACATGTGCTGACAAAGCAAGAGATTTTATTGGGAAAGAGCACCGTGGTGGAGAGCAGTAGGGTAAGGAAACCCAGGAGAACTGTTCTTCCACGTGGCTTGCAATGTAGGGTTTTATGGTGATGGGATTAGTTTCCGGGTGGTCTTTGGCCAATCATTCTAATTCAGAGTCTTCCCTGGTGGCGCACGCATTGCTCAGCCAAGATGGATGCTAGCGAGATGGATTCTGGGAAGTGGACGAATACGAGGTGTCTTCTTTAGCCCTTTTCCGAACTCTTCTGTTTGGTGGTGACTCATTAGTTCCGTATTCCTTATCAGGATCTCCTGTCATAAAACAACTCATGCAAATGGTTACTATGGTGCCTGGCCAGCGTGTGCGGTTTCAATCAGTGTGTTTCCCCTAACAACTCCCTCCTGAGAGACTTCATACTCAAGATACTTCTTGGGAATTGGGGTGAAGGTCTCTTTCTTCTGTAACTTCTTCCTGCTGTGCATAAGCGTAGGCCTGCCTAGCAGAGCAGAAGTCTCTCTCTGCCTGATCTAAGTTGGGGTGTTCCACATCTGAAACCAGCTTCTACCCTTGTAGTAACAGCAATTTAGTTGGCCCTTCTCAGAGATGAAATAGACAAGGGCCATGCTCAGTAAAACTTTAATCCAGTTGTCTGCTAATGGGTGGAGTTGTGCTTCCTCCTTGTAAATTGTTTGGCCAGAGGCAATTCAGTCCTGGACTCTACAGGCTCTATTGTAGGGCTGTTGGTAACCTCCAAAAGGACTGATTCCAAGGCTCATTTCCCAGGATTTCACCATGTCAGGCCACTGCCAACCCATACTTCTGTAAGAGACCCTCAAGCATTCTCAGGTAGGTCTGGCTCAGTCTCCTGTGGGGTCACTGTTCATTTCTCCTGGGTCTGGTGCACATAAGGTTTTGTTGTGCCCTCTAAGAGTGGAGTCTCTGTTGTCCTCAGTCCTGTGAAGGTGCTGTGATCCAATCCTGTTGAGCATCTAAGTCAGATTCCCTGGGAATTTCCAGTCCCTTGGCCCGATACCCAGGCTGATGACTGATGTGGGGCCTTGAACCTTCACAGCAGTACAAGAACATTTTTTATATTATTGTTCTCCAGTTTGTGAGTTATCCAATCAGTGGGTATAGGATTCAGTTTTTTTTGTGCTTGTGCCACTCTTACCATTTTGTTGTAGCTTCCCCTTTGTCCTTGGTTGTGGGGTATCTTTTCTTAGTAGGTTCCAGTGTCCTCTTTTTCATGGTTGTTCAACAGTGCATTGCAATTTTAGTGTTCTGGCAGAAGAAAATGAGCTCATGTCCTTTTACTCCACCATCTTGAACCAATCTCAATAATAGGTCTAGTCTTTTTTAAGAACTCTCACTTTTTAATGCTTTGCTACCCTTGAGAATAACAGCAGATAAAATAGCACCTGTCTTCTTAGGTAATATTCTCTAAACTGACATTCCCAGGATACAAAAAGTGACATTAATATTATACCCTTGAGATAGGAATGGTAGGTGATCAAAACAACAAGCTGACTTTAAACCCTATCAGAGTTGCTAATGGGGGCTTCCCAGGTGGCTCAGTGGTAAAGAATTTACCTGCCAATGCAGGAGACAAGGGTTCTATCTTTGGGTTGGGAAGACCACCTGGAAAAGGAAATGGCAACCTCCTCCAGTATTCTTGCCTGGAAAATCTCATGGACAGAGGACCTGCTGGGCTACAGTCCATGGGGTTGTAAGAGAGTCAGGCACAACTCAGCAACTAAACAACAACAGCAAAGTTGCTGATATGTCCTAGCTCCATAGTTTCTCTGCAGTTTATTCATAAATTCTTTGGCAGTAATTGTAAATTAATATGATGTAGTATTTGGGAAGGATTTCCCTGGGTTTCAGTGGTAAAAAAATCCACCTGCCAAGCAGGAAATGTGGGTTCAATCTCTGAGTCAGGAAGATACCCTGGAGGAGGAAATGGAAACTCATTACTGTATTCTTGCCAGGGAAATCCCATGGACAGCAGAGTCTGGAGCACTACAGTCCTTGGAGTCACAAAAGAGTCAGACATGACTTGTTTACTAAACAACAACAACAAAATACTTGGGAGAAGTCTCTTGTTTTCCCTAGCTTCAGGGTGCTTCAAGCTCTTCTTTACACACTTCTTATTCATATTTATGGAATCCTCTATCGAAGAGAGTTACCAAGACCTTCTCAGTCCCGGGAAGAGAGCTGTTTGGACTGACTTTGACACACACGTGATCTCTTCCTCAGAGAGCCCATTATTAGTGAACATTTTTTGTTTGCCAGTTTACATGATAACTTTCCCACCAAGGTTTAATTTTCAAACATTACTGATTTAATAAAGATTTGAATTGTAGAAAGAGTTGAGCTTCATTTCCATTTTCATGTTCAGTTAAGTTCAGGCACTCAGTAGTATCCAACTCTTTGTGATCCCATGAATTGCAGCACGCCAGGCCTCCCTGTCCATCACCATCTCCCGGAGTTCACTCAAACTCACGTCCATCGAGTCAGTGATGCCATCCAGCCAACTTATCCTCTGTCATCCCCTTCTCCTCCTGTCCCCAATCCCTCCCAGCACCAGAGTCTTTTCCAATGAGTCAACTCTTTGCATGAGGTGGCCAAAGTACCGGAGTTTCAACTTCAGCATTATTCCTTCCAAAGAACACCCAGGGCTGATCTCCTCTAGAATGGACTGGTTGGATCTCCTTGCATTCCAAGGGACTCTCAAAAGTCTTGTCCAACACCACAGTTCAAAAGCATCAATTATTCATTGCTCAGCCTTCCTCACAGTCCAACGCTCACATCCATACATGACTACTGGAAAAACCATAGACTTGACTAGATGGACATTTGTTGGCAAAGGAATGTCTCTACTTTTTAATATGCTATCTAGGTTGGTCATAACTTTTCTTCCAAGGAGTAAGCATCTTTTAATTTCATGGCTGCAGTCACCATCTGCCATGATTTTGGAGCCCAATAAAGTAAAGTCTGACACTGTTTCCACATCTATTTCCCATGAAGTGATGGGACCGGATGCCATGATCTTCGTTTTCTGAATGTTGAGCTTTACGCCAACTTTTTCACTCTCCTCTTTCACTCTCATAGAGAGGCTTTTGAGTTCCTCTTCACTTTCTGCCATAAGGGTGGTGTCGTCTGCATATCTGAGGTTATTCATATTTCTCCCAGCAATCTCGATTCCAGCTTGTGCTTCTTCCAGCCCAGTGTTTCTCATGATATACACTGCATATAAGTTAAATAGGCAAGGTGACTATATACAGCCTTGACCTACTCCTTTTCCTATTTGGAACCAGTCTATTGTTCCATGTCCAGTTCTAATTGATGCTTCCTGACCTGCATATAGGTTTCTGAAGAGGCAGGTCAGGTGGTCTGGTATTCCCATCTCTTTCAGAATTTCCACAGTTTATTGTGATTCACACAGTCAAAGGCTTTGGCATAGTCAAGAAAGCAGAAATAGATGTTTTTCTGGAACTCTCTTGCTTTTTCCATGATCCAGTGGATGTTGGCAATTTGATCTCTGGTTCCTCTGCCTTTTCTAAAAGCAGCTTGAACATCTGGAAGTTCACGGTTCACATATTACTGAAGCATGGCTTGGAGAATTTTGAGCATTACCTTACTAGCATGTGAGATGAGTGCAATTGTGTGGTAGTTTGAGCATTCTTCCAACAACACAACACAGGAGAATACAAGAGAAGACAAGAAGACAAGAGAAGACAAGAGAACACAAACTATTACACAATTGCACTCATCTCACATGCTAGTAAAGTAATGCTCAAAATTTTCATGTTAAGTCCATGTAAGTCTTCGCCTTAACAGCAATGGGCATTCTGTTTCTTCACTCTGATTTCTCAAGTCTCTGATGAAAATTACTGGAATGCTATTTTAAAAATCCAACTCCAGTTTTCCTTTTCACATACTGACTTTCACTTGAAATATTTCTGCTTTTTTTTCTTCATACATATCACAAAATATCCTTAACAAATTTACCTTAGATATCTAAACATAAGCAATAAGTTTATATTAGATACCTGAATATTAAACATGTTACTCAAATTTTACTTTGTCATCTTCAGTTAACACATGAAAAGCTGGTATTAGGATTCAAACATTTTTTTCTTGCTAATTATTTAAATTGAACTTCTTTTACACCACATATTTCTCTAAGAATCAAAGTTATATTAGTGCAGTAGAAATAGGAATAGAAATCAGACAATTAGGGTTGGAATCTGACTTCAGTTTTATTAGGTCTATGACTGCATAAAGCATCCTTTTTGCTCTGTATCTCAAAGTTCATTCTTATCCCTGGTTTATTGTGATGGTCTAAATGTAAGTTGTGTATTAAAGTATTTTGTAAGCTCAATGTTTCTATATGTGTTAAGTAGCATTTGAGTTCCTTTGAAAACTCACAAGTAGCCTTAAAGTGAGAAGCATCTGGATCAGTTAGGGAATGCTGCATCTATAAGCAAGTTCAAATTACATAATAGAATAAGATCTCTCTCTGTGCTCACTTAAAGCGTAAAGTTGCTACCAATATATATCTGATAGTATGTAAGGCCCAGTAACTGGGATTCAACTGTAATATGCCTTAATTCCCTGAGAAGACAGAGCTTCCATACACCTTTACTGGGTTCACTATGTCCTCCATGAAATTTCTCATTCAGCACCAACTTTATGAGCTTGCAGTCTAAACCTCACCAATGATTTATTCTTTACTACCTCTCTTGTTATAATAGAAATATGGCATTGCTTCCTTTATTTGGGGTGATTTTATTTTCTTTTTCAGATACTCAATAGTACAAGGTGCCTAGACCAGCCAAACAAATTGTTTCACCTCTTGCGTCCTTTTCTTTTAGGAGAAAAATTGGATCTTTGCTCTCCGGTTCATTTTTTCTTTCTTCGTGCATGACCTGCTCAAAATTAGAGGGTCAGACATGGAAAGACAGTTGCATTCGCTGTTTGTGTTAAGTCTGAAAATTAAATTGACAGAGAAAAACAGAGGTCCCAGCGTTGTCAGGGACTCATTATGAAACATCTGCTGAAGTGAGTACCTCCCAGCCCTGACATTTTAGGTGAATGGGCTGGGCAGGCTTGACCTGCCATTGGAAACCTAAGTCACAAGGAAAACTAGCCTAGGATGGAGCATACTTGAAGAAGAGACAGAAAGCTCACTCTCTGTAGTTGTGACTTCCTGCTATCAGCCAACTAGGAAAGGCAACAATCTGAGTGTAGCTTGTTGATCCCGTAGTCAACTCCAAAGTTCAGAGTTCTCAACCTCTATGCTCTTGGCATAGCAGGTGGATAGTGTTTGCTGTGAGGGGCTTTCCTTTGCAACATAGGATGTTAAACATCTCTGGCCTCCACTTGCTCTATGTCAAGTAGAATCATTGCTGCAGCTCTACTCAGTTGGAAAAAGTAAAAGATTTTGCAAGCACGACCCAATTCCCCTGAAGTGGGAGATCACCCAGATTGAAAGACACTAGTTTAAAAGTAAAGGGGGAGTTCCCTAGTGGCTTAGTGGTTAGGATTCCAGCCTTTCACTGCTGGCCCAGGTTCATTCCCTGGGCGGGAAACTGAGATTTTGTATGCACTGAGGCCAAAAAATAAAATAAAGAGTATACTGAGGCTGAAGCTCAAATTGCAGAGTTTATCCTTGTGATCTTTGCTTTTCCTTTCTTCTTTCCCCCACCCTCCTGCCCACCTTAATCTCAATGCTTCGAAAAACAAATTCTTATTTCTGTGTAAGTGTGAAATGACATTTTACTGTTTGTCTAGGAAAAAGTCCTTAATAAGCTTAAATCAAAGCAATAAAATTCTAATTATGAAGTTTTAGATGTCAAGATTTTGCAATGTCCTGATTGTAGAAATGAATCATACAAGAAGTATTACTTTTTCCTAAAGTTAATCCCCAACATCTGAGGGATTCAAATGTTGTCACTGTTGGGGAGGAATAAATTTGCCTCTAACTTTCCGGGTCTTGGGACTGATCTAAGAAGCAAATTTAAATGAGACTCATTAGTAGGAGAAATTAAAACCAAAATTTAATAATGTGTATACACAGGAGAGAATCAAGAGAACTGAACAACTGACCAAGATGGCCAAAATCCTTAAGATTCATCTTTATTCAGCTAAAAGCAAAAAAAAAAAAAAGATGTTGAGGGTAGTAGTTTGGGACTTCAGAGGGGAGGAAAACAATTTTCAGGGGGATGCAAAAGTAAATATTTGGCTAACAAATGTTTGTTAGCCCAGGCAGAGAAAATGGGACCCAGAAAGGAATTTTAACAGGCTTTGCTATGTTCTTCCCTATCTACAGCTAGTTCACACTCTAGTGACTTATGCTGACATTTCCCTTCCTAGAAGAGGTCTTTGCTCTGCTTTTAGGCAGTTAGTGAAAGTGAAAGTTGCTCAGTAGTGTCAGAGTCTTTGCAACCCCATGGACTATACAGTACCTGGAATTCTCTAGGCCAGAATACTGGAGTGGGTAGCCTCTCCTTTCTCCAGGTGATCATTCCAACCCAGGGATCAAACCCAGGTCTTCTGCATTGCAGGTAGATTCTTTGCCACCTGAGCCACAAGGGAAGTCCAAGAATACTGGCAGTTAGGAAAAAAGCCTAACTTTCTTCCTGAGTCATTTTAGCCTTGTTTTCAGCTCAAAATCATCTCTACAGCAAAGAGATACATTTGAGGGTGGCAAATTTTGCTCCCCCACATCCTCTGCTTTAGCTGTTTATTACCAGTGGTGTCACATTATTGGTAATAACCTGTTTGTCCTCTGGCACATGATTTCATTTGAAAAATTGAGGCTGTCTAGACTGAGGAATCTCACCCTATATAGTAGATATTTGTCATTTTCTTCCTCACTTTCTGTTCTGTGTTTTTCCAGCAACAGCCATAGATTTTATTTTTAGGTAAGTCCCTCTTCCACTCTTGGTTCAAGTAATCTGAAAGTGTTCTACCTCTGGCTGTAGAAGCAATGCCCATAACACAGACTTAATTCACTAAGAGTGGAGATTTTGTTGGGCTTATAGGGATAGGGGGATTCTTCTTTTACTGCTGGACTTAAATGTGGAAGAATGTAGGCTGAAGCTTCCTGAAACAATCACAGCTCTACAGTCTCAGAAAGAAAGTAGACCTAGAAGGGATCAGAGCTCAACAGAAAGGGGGGCCAGCTGCTTCTGATGGCAGATTTGACCTGAAAGCAACAAAAACATCACAATTAAGTCACGGAGGTGTTCTGTCACTTGCAACCAGGAGTCATGGTGAAAACATTCAGTTATTTCTGATACATGTTGGAGTTGCCTCTTGCTTCCTCTACTCCACGTCCCCTTAGTGATGTCAGCTGTCTTGCTGCTATTCATAAGTGCATTGCCTTCTCTGACTGTACTGTACCCATAACAGATTAAGAAGGAAATCATCTTGTTCATACTTTGTCCTTGCCATACTCTGTCTTCTCAGCATGAGAACCATTGCTTCTGCCTCATAGAGACCCTATGAAAACACTCAGCAGGTCCTGTACCTGCCCACCTTGGGATGTACCCTGAGCTACTGGATCTCAGAGTTTAAGGATTAGAGCCCATCCAGGCTCCCCTTACTCTAATCCCTGGATCTCTTGGGTGTATTTATGATAACGTCTTCTCTGTATGCGTGGGTATGAATCCCATCCTTGTCATCTGGTTGAGTTTATGGCCTGTTGTGAAGAAACCACCACCCGCAATGCAGGAGACTTGGATTCTATCCCTGTGTAGGGAAGATATCCACTCCGGATATGCACTCCTCTCTTGGGCTTGCCTGGAGCGTCTGCCTCCAATGTGGGAGGCCCAAGTTTGATCTGTGGGTTGGGAAGATCCCCTGGAGAAGGAAAAGGTAACCCACTCCAGTATTCTTGCCTGGAGAATCCCATGGACGGAGAAGCCTGGTAGGCTACAGTCCACAGGGCTGTATAAAATCAGACATGACTAAGAGACTTCACCTTCACCTTCTCTTTTTCCAGTTGACAACATTTCATAAGAAATGAATTGTGGTGATTAAAACAGAGCAGAAAACAGCATCAACAGGCTCTGTGAATAGGCATTTTCCTAAACATTAAATAACTGAAATGGTAAATTAAAACAGTTTAAAACATAGTATCCTTGCATAGGAAGGAATCTTGAGTAATCAACATAATTCAAAGGAACCATTTTATCTTATTTTGTTTTTATTAAATGAGTAAATGCAAAAGAATATCCATTAAATATATTTATGTCTGTATTTTAAAAAGCTTGTGGAAAACAACTTCAGGTACTCATCCCTCTGTTGAAGAACCTTGCATAAAGGGCACATACCTTCAACTTTATTGGTAAAGAAAACTTATTTTGTGAAGTAGTTTTGGCAATTTCAATTTCCATTTGCAGGGAATTTAACCATAGCAATACATTTTACTAAGATTTCATATTTTTTAAATATTACCAATTTATAGGAGTAAAATGCTCTCTTATGGATTTGCTTATATTTATAATTAAAAAATGAAATTGAATGACTTTTCACACACTTATTGAACATTTATGATTTTTTTTCCTTCAAAATGCCTATTTAGACTATTTTTTGTCAAGTTTTCCTGATACGGATTTTGTATTTACTGTATATTAATCCTATGTATATTCTGTATACTAATCCTATGTCAATTAAAATTCTGAAAACATCATATTCACACTTGTAATTTGTTTTTTCTCCCTTTTAAAACAATAACATTTAACGTTTATGATAACCTTAAAATATCTGAAGATGAAACAAGTGAGGCCAAAGTTACATTAAACATATATATTAACTTGAGAAATGATGTTCTTCAACATTTTATCTCTCAGTCATAAATATAATTTTCTCTATTTGTTTATTTTACTGTATTTTAATAAAAATTTATAATTTCCTCATAAAGCTTTTGCTTACTTGATGTTAGATTCATTCACATATCATATAGTAGAGCTTTTGGGTTAAATATATATTGCAAATGCATTTTATTGTCATATATTAATTGTATAACCATGAATTTTCAAAAAGCATTTTTTTAGTTAATTATTATTTGTAGACACTTTTAATTTTTCTATTTAAAATTGTATCCCCTGGAAAAACTTGCTATTTGATCTTCTTTCTCTCCCCACTTGTTTTTCTTTCCTTCTGTGTTCCCTTTTGTGTGACTCAGACTCCAAGAGAAAACTGCATAGAAGTGGTGGCAATTGACCTCCTAGTTTTCTTTTTAATCTTGAAAAAAAAAAAAAGTTTTTATTGTTACACATTAAGTATTATATAAATGTGCCCTAGATTTTTTTAACTGTTCTTACCAAACAATTATAGAAAATTCAATTATATTCTCATTTTGCAGAGCATATTTATCATGAGTTGATCCTGAAGTTTATCATTTTTCTATATCTTTTAAGGTAAATATTTTACTTTCCTTCTTAAATTTGTTAATATGGTAAAAATGGAAAAGTTGTCTCTCTAAATTTTGTTAACTCTTACATACCAGAGAGAAATACAAATTTGTAAATGTTATTTTCTTTTTCTATATCCATGGGTATGGTTTACTAACATTTTGTTTAGAACTTTGCATCTACAAATAAGGTGACGTCGCTCAGTCGTGTCCGACTCTTTGCGACCCTGTGGACTGTAACCTACTAGGCTTCTCCATCCATGGGATTCTCCAGGCAAGAATACTGGAGGGGATTGTCATTTCCTTCTCCAGGGGATCTTCCCGACTCAGGGATCGAACCCAGGTCTCCCACATTGGAGGCAGACGCTTTAACCTCTGAGTCACTAGGGAAGCCCATTTATGAATTAGACTCTCCTATAATTTTGTTCTCAATGTTCTCCTTTGGATATCAAGGTTATGCTAACCTCATAAAAAGAGACAGAGTCACCCTTTGTTATTGTTCAGTGAAGTTTGCATTGCCTGAGATGATCTTCTCCTTGAAACTGTGAGAGAACCTTGGTGGTCCTATGTTCTATATTTGAGAGACCCTAATGGGTCTTGTATTCTCTTTGCAGAATATTTCTCACTATGGATTCAGTGTCTTTAATAGTTATAAAGTGTTTGGGCCTGGGATCCTTAGGAAACAGAATAGTCTTGAAAAATTCATTCACAGGAAGCAGGAATGAGGGGCAAAGTGTTGAAATAAAGGACAGAGCTGGAAGCCAACACCTGGATGTTCTCGTGAGTTAGCCTCTGTTAGGCACTTCTGTTGGCTGATTTCACAGTCCCTGAGATCATACCATCAAGTCGGTAGATTCAGAATGTATAGTTGACAAAAGTTAATAACTATTCATGATAAAAATTCTCCACAAATGAGAAATAGAGAAAAGATCCTCCAATTTACTAAAGAATGTCTACAAATACTTACAGGTAACATTATACACATTGGTGAAGACAGAACTGCTTAAGATGTAGAAAAGGCAAGGATGAATACCTTTATCACTTCTATTCAACATTTTACCAGTGCTCCCTGCCAAGGCAAAAAAAATCAGAAAAAGAAATAAAAATTAGACAGCAAGGAGCAAATAATTTTATTTACAGATGACCTGATTGTGGAAAAAATCCTAAGGAATACCAAAAAAGAATATGGAAATGAATAAGTGAATTTAGGAAAGTCAATTAAGAACAAAGTACAAGAAAAACTATTATATTTCTCTGTATTCACAAAAAAGTAATTTAAAAATGAAATAGACTATCAATACTTTTACAATAACACTCAAAATGTAAAACACTTGGGAATAAAGTCAATTAAATAATCCACAAGACCTGCACATTTAAAACTATGAACAATTACAGGGGAAAAGATTTAAATAAATATGAATAGATGAACTTCCCTGGTGGCTCAGACAGTGAAGAATCTGCCTGCAATGCAGGAGACCCAGGTTTTTATCCCTGCGTCAGGAAGATCCCCTGGAGGAGGGAATGGCTACCTACTCCAGTATTTGTGTCTGGAGAAATCCATGGGCAGAAGATCTTGGCAGGCTATACCTCATGGAGTCACAAACAGTCCACTTTCATAGATTAAAAACAAGAAATCACACACAAAAAAATGTTATTTCTTCTCAATATGATATATCATTTTGGTGTAATAGCATTAATAATCTTAGGTCTTATTTTTTTTTAGAAATTAACAAAAGGATTATTATCCAATTATTCACCTCTGTATTTCTCAATTGTATTTCCCTTTTGTTGCTACATTATATATAAATTCTTTCTCTTACCAGCAAATTTAATTTATTGTTAAACCCACTCACAGAGTTTTTAATTTAAATTATCACATTACCACATTATCTCTGTCATTTTAGTTCTAGAAGTTCAATTTGGTCTCTCTTGGAATCTACTGGATAACTTTAATAGATTTTTCTTCTTAATTCATATATTTAATTCTTTCATTCATTTTATTAACATTTTAATATACTGTTTCTTTTATGCTTCCAGAATTTGAAGTCATTACATGTCAAATCCAGCTGTCGGTAAATTTGCTCACTCAGTTCTCATATATGATACATCTTTCCTTGTGTATTTTGAGTTTTGACTATGAGTTCATATATCTTGGAATGTTATATGTGAGAACTGTTTGGAGATCTAAAACTAGGTTCCATCACAGAAAATTTATAGTTGCCTCTACCAGCACCTCATGGTACATCCAGCTTGAGAGCAACTTTTGAAAAAAGTACTCAGCTTGAGGTATTTTGTTCCAGTCAGATTATGTGATTTAAGGCTAGTTATAGTTACAAATTCTCAGGGAAAAGTATTTTTCCCCTTTTCTAAGGGCTATACTTCATGAAAGGCAATTTTCTTTACAGTCCCCTGCAAGGAAATAAAATTTTTCTGTTTCCTCATGACGCTAACAATGTAATTCTTTAATGCTGCAAAGTGTGTGTCTCTCTTATTAGCACCACTGGCAGACTGAATTTTGTTTCCTATACCTCAGCAAAGTATGATTTTGGAAGTGTTGATCAAGTTCAACCAGCTTTGAAAATGTACTCAACGTCAAAGGCCATTTTAATGGTCTTCTCTTTCTTACTCTATGCCTCTGAATAAGGAGCCGCAGTCTAAAACTCTCCCCCACTGCTGATGTACCATGATGAGAATGAGGGATCCCGGGGTGAAGTCACTTTGCTAGCTTACAAGTAGCATGTTATAGATACAAGTTGCCTTAGCCTATGTTTTGAGGAAACAGAGCCTGAGTCAAAATATTGAGTGCTAAGCCTTGTCAGGGAGAGAGTTTATTTAAAAAAAAAAAAAAAAAAAAAAAAAACAGCAAAAAGAAGAGGTGGATATAGGGAAAGAGAAAGAGCAAAAAGTGAGGGTGTGAGCAACAGGAATCCTCATTCTTTGCTGATGATATTGAAAAATGGTACAGCTAGAAGAACAGTCTGGCTATTTCTAACAAAACTAAACATTGCACTCCTTGGTATTTACTCAAAGGAACTTAAAACTTATGTTAATCCAAAAAAAAAGCCATACTTAGATGGCTGCTGCTGCTGCTAAGCTGCTTCAGTCATGTCCTACTCTGTGCGACCCCGTAGACGGCAGCTCACAATAGTCCCCCTTCCCTGTGACTCTCCAGGCAAGAACACGAATGGGGTGACGTTTCTTTCTCCAATGCATGAAAGTGAAAAGTGAAAGTGAAGTCGTTCAGTCATGTCCGACTCTTCGCAACGCCATGGACTGCAGCCTACCAGGCTCCACCATCTGTGGGATTTTCCAGGCAAGAGTAGTGGAGTGAGGTGTCATTGCCTTCTCCGACATAGATAGCAGTTTTATTCATAGCTGCCAAGATGTATAAAGCAAATGAAATGTCCTTAATAGATGAATGGATAAACTATAATATATTCAGACAATGGAATATCCAGTTCAGTTCAGTCGCTCAGTCATATCCCACTCTTTGCGACCCCATGAATCGCAGCACGCCAGGTCCCTGTCAATCACCAACTCCCGGAGTACACTCAGACTCACGCCCATGGAGTCCGTGATGCCATCCAGCAATCTCATCCTCGGTCGTCCCCTTCTCCTCCTGCCCCCAATCCCGCCCAGCATCAGAGTCTTTTCCAATGAGTCAACTCTTCACATCAGGTGGCCAAAGTACTAGAGTTTCAGCTTTAGCATCATTCCTTCCAAAGAAATCCCAGGGCTGATCTCCTTCAGAATGGACTGGTTGGATCTCTTTATAGTCCAAGGGACTCGCAAGAGTCTTCTCCAACACCACAGTTCAAAATCATCAATTCTTCTGTGCTCAGCCTTCTTCACCGTCCAACTCTCACATCCATATATGACCACTGGAAAAACCATAGCCTTGACTAGTCGGACCTTAGTCGGCAAAGTAATGTCTCTACTTTTGAATATGCTCTCTAGGTTGGTCATAACTTTTCTTCAAAGGAGTAAGCGTCTTTTAATGTCATGGCTGCAGTCACCATCTGCAGTGATTTTGGAGCCCCAAAAAATAAAGTCTGACACTGTTTCCACTGTTTCCCCATCTATTTCCCATGAAGTGATGGGACTGGATGCCATGATCTTCATTTTCTGAATGTTGAGTTTAAGCCAACTTTTTCACTCTCCTCTTTTACTTTCATTAAGAGGCTTCACTTTCTGCCATAAGGGTGGTGTCATCTGCATAACTGAGGTCATCGATATTTCTCCCGGCAATCTTGATTCCAGCTTGTGTTTCTTCCAGTCCAGCGTTTCTCATGATGTACTCTGCATATAAGTTAAATAAGCAGGGTGACAATATACAGCCTTGATGTACCCTTTCCTATTTGGAACCAGTCTGTTGTTCCATGTCCAGTTCTAACTGTTGCTTCCTGACCTGCATATGGATTTCTCAAGAGGCAGGTCAGGTGGTCTGGTATTCCCATCTCTTTCAGAATTTTCCACAGTTTATTGTGATCCACACAGTCAAAGGCTTTGGCATAGTCAAGAAAGCAGAAATCAATGTTTTTCTGGAACTCTCTTGCTTTTTCTGTGATCCAGCAGATGTTGGCAATTTGATCTCTGGTTCCTCTGCCTTTTCTAAAACCAGCTTGAACACCAGGGAGTTCATGGTTCACGTATTGCTGAAGCCTGGCTTGGAGAATTTTGAGCATTACTGTACCAGCGTGTGAGATGAGTGTAATTATCCAGTAGTTTGAGTATTCTTTGGCATTGCCTTTCTTTGGGATTGGAATGAAAACTGACCTTTTCCAGTCCTGTGGCCACTGCTGAGTTTCCCAAATTTGCTGGCATATTGAGTGCAGCACTTTCACAGCATCATCTTTCAAGGTTTGAAATAGCTCAACTGGAATTCCATCACCTACTATTCCATGCTAAAAAGAAATGTTAACAATGAAAAGAGGCGTAGAACATTCAAAGGCAAACTTTTAAGTGAAAGAAGCCATTCTGAAAAGGCTACTTAGTGTATGATTCCCGCTACTATATGACATTTTGGAAAAGGCAAAACTATGGAGATAGTAAAAATATCAGTGGTTGCAGGTATTAAGGAAGGTGTATGGATGAAACAGGCTAAACAAGGAGGACTTTTAGGTAGTGAAAAATACTCTATGTGATACTGTCATGGTAGATACATGTCACTACAGATGTGTCCAAAACTATAGAATGTCCAACACCCAGAGTGAACCCTGATGTAGACCATGGGTTTTAGGTGATAATAATTCATCAATGAAGGTTCATCAGTGATAACAGTTGTAATCCGTACCACTCTGGTGCAGGATACTGATAGCAGAGGAGATGTGCCTATGTGGGATAAAGAGTATGTATGTATACGGGAAATCTCTGTCCTTCTTGTTCAGTTTTTCTGTGGACCTAAAGTTGCTCAAAAAAAAAAAACATCTATCTTTTACAAAATGAGAATGTCTGTTACAGAACCTTCTCAACTTCACAACCCAGCTTCTCTCATGTGAAGGGGAACTGTTATACACCTCAGAGAAGACCAGGATTTTGTTCATGAGATACTCTTTGATTTTACCCTATCAACTCCTGGGACTTTTCCAAGGCATGTTGCTGGGTTAAACATTTGGAGAATATGTTTTTGATCAGATGCTATACTGTCTGAGCAGGAAGCATGAGAAGAGTTAATACAAAGCTCTATGACAGCTGAACATCAGGAAGTCAGCATGCTCACCTACCAGCAATGCTTAACCCAGCATTGAGGCCTCATTAAACTTTTTTCCGATTTTTAAATTGTGGCAAAATGCACACAAGACTTACTACCTTAACTATCTTTGAGTGGTAATAGATAGATTCATAATATGATACCATCACCACCTTTCATCTGCAAAACACCCTTCACCTTGCAAAACTGAAATCCTATACCCACTAGACAATAACACCATATTCTTCCAGCCCTCCAGCCCCTGGCAACAATCTTTCTTCCTCTACTCTCTGGCTCTATGATTTTGACAACTCTTTGTACTTCATATATTAATAAGTGTAATCATATAGAATTTGGATTTTCTGTCTTGCCTATTTCACTTAATGTCCTTCAGGTTCATTCATGCTGTAGCGTATGTTAGAATTTTCTTTCCTTTTCTGACTGAATAGTATTCTACTGTGGTACATATAATGTTTTTCCTATCCGTTCATTCATCGATGCATACTTGGACTGAATCTATTGTGCATGATGCTAGTATGAACATAAGTGTACAAATATATTTTCAATGCTTTGGGGTATATACCCAGTGAAAATGCTGGATTATATAGTAATTCTATGTTTACATTTTTTAGTAACTACCATACTCTCTTCCACAGGAACTATAAAAAATCTTCCATTCCCAGCAGCAGTACACAAGGATTACAATTTCTCCACACTCTTGCTAACACTTGTTATTTTTCTCTCATTATTTTTTCCATAATGATGTTAGATGGTATCTTATTATAGTTTTAATCTGAATTTCCCTAATAATTAGTTGTAGTGAACATCTTTTCATGTGCTTATTAGCCATGTGTATATTTTTTTGGAGCAATTTCTATTCAAGTATTTTGCTATTTTTGAAGTGGATTTGTTTTTGTTGAGTTTTAGGACTTCTCTATATGTTCTGGATATTAATCCTTTGTCAGATATGTGATTTACTAATATTTTCTCCCATTCTGTGGGTTGACTTTCATTCTGTTGATAGTGGTTTTAGATTTACATTTGAAATATTTTTATCAAGTCCAATTGTCTATTTTTTCTTCATTGTCTCTGTTTTTGGTGTTACTTCCAAGAAATAATTGCCAAATCTAATGTTGTGAAGCTTTTATTTTATATTTTTTTCTAAGAATTTTATGCCTTTAGCCTTCTCACTGAAGTCTTGATTTATTTTGGATTAAGTTTTGTATATGCTGTTAGGTATGTTTCAAACTGTTCTTTTACATGTGATATCCACTTTTTCCAGAATCAGTTGTTGAAAATATTCTCCTTTTTCCATTGAATTATCTTGGCACCTTTGCCAAAAAACCATTTGACCATATGTTTAAGAGCTTATCTCTGGGTTCTATGTTCTATTCCATTGGTTAATATATCTGTCTTTATGCCAGTAACACAGTGTTTTGATTGTTAAAGCTTGGAGTAAGTTTTGAAATTAAGAAATGTGAATCCTCCAGCTTTGTGCTTGTTTTTATTTAATTTATGTATTGGCTGTGTTGGTCTTTACTGCTACATGTGAAGGCTTTCTCAAGTTGCCTAGAGCAGGGGCTCCTCTAGTTGTAGCGTGAGGGCTTCCACTGTGCTGGCTTCTTTTGTTTCAGAGCCTGGACTCCAGGGCCCAAGGGCTTCAATAGTTGTGACATGTGGGTTTAGTAGTTGTGGTGCATGAGCTTAGTTGCCCCAAGGCATGTGGACTCTTTCTGAACCAGGGATTGAACCTGTATCCCCTGCCTTGGCAGGAGGATTCTTAACCACTGAACCACCTGAGAAGTCCACTCTGTGCTTGCTTTTTGAGATCATTTTGGCTCTTTGGGGTCCCTTGAGGTTTCATATTAATTTTAGGATGGGATTTTCTATTTCTAAAAAAAAAATCATTGGAATTTTTATAGAGATTACATCTTTCATCTGTAATGTAAATAGTACACAATCAAGGGGTGAAAATACAAACATAACCTCCTTATTTGCCAGATATTATTCTAGGCACATTTATACCTTACAAATTTGACATTCACATAATGTTTACCAACAAATGAGTTATATATTTTTTTCATTTTACAGATAAAACAGCTAATTATCAGAAAGCTCAAGTAACTGTAAATTCTAACACTATAATACAAGTTCATTTCAATACATGGTGCTGATCTTTATCTAGATAAAACCTGAGAAGATACTTATTATATGGAGAGTCCATTGTCATTCATGGTCATGTTATTCATCCATGTCAAATGAATAACATGCTATTTTCCCATGATATCCTTAGGATATGTGGACTTTTATTATAACTCTGCACCTGAAATAGGCAAAGTGTCACCCTAAACAGAATAAGATAAAATGTCTGCTTCCTATTTCACTAAAGAGAGAAATTTGGCTTGATAATGCAAATAAAATTCTGTGAAAAATCACCCAGTGGGCCCTTGAAGTCTTTTTGTATTATCAAAATATTCACATAGTAATTAATTAATCAGTGCTCTCTGAGAGTGGCTTAAGTACAGACATTTTGAAAACTGCTCCAGCATATGCTTGTGATATAGAAATTGATTTGAAAATAGGAGTCAGTCCTTAATTTAATATTTCATGGAGCAGTTCTATTTGAAGTATTTCTCACTAAAACTAAGACGATTAATAAATCGCATACACACAACCAAAGATGCAGTCACAATCAGAATGTATTGCACAATTGAGAGTCAGAGTTGTGATACAGAATATGTATTTCAGCACCAGATTCAGGATCTTCAGTTGTTATGTTTTTAAGTCCTAGAGAGATTATCTAGTTCAGCAAATTGTTTAGTGCTACTCTGTGAAAGAAGATAAATCATCCTTCTATTTTTGGTTATAACTGAATCTATTTAAATATAGAAACAAATTAGTTGTAGTAATTAGTATATGGGCTTCCCTAGTAGCTCAGATGGTAAAGCATCCTTCTGCAGTACAGGAGACCTGGGTTCAATCCCTGAGTTGGGAAGATTCCTTAGAGAGAGATATAGTAACCCACTCCAGTATTCTTGCCTGATTCACATGGACAGAGGAGCCTGATGGACTACAGTCCATGGGGTCTCAAAGAGTCGGACATGACTGAGAGACTGACACGCACACAGTAATTAGTACACAGTAAGAAACGACAACCCACTCCAGTATTCTTGCCTGGAAAATCCCATGGACGGAAGAGCCTGGTAGGCTACAGTCCATGGGGTCGCAAAGAGTCAGACATGACTGAGCGACTTCACTCACTTCACCACTGTATACATTAACTTTACTATAATCAGCTACAGAGATGAATCTCAATATTACCTCTTTCTCAAGAAATATGTCATCTCATTTACCTATCTCTGATCAACTGGCTTAATCTAAGAAAAATCTTTAATGTTTGGAAATTCTGCCCAGCACAGCTGCTCGTCTGCTCACCTGTGGCCAGCGTGTGAAGATCAGAGGACTGAGCAGGAGCAGTGGACAGATCTGCTACTTTGGTGCCATATCAGATGATTTTATAATCTTTTTTTAAACCACTACCGAATGTACAGCGTTAAGAAACATTCCAAAGTCTGTTTCTGATGTCGCTTCCTTCCAGACTCAAGGCTGCCCTCCATCTCTGTCCTCTTCTCCAAAGCCCTTCTAAGATACGATTTAAGAGGGCTTTCTTTTCCCTCAATTAAAAGCAGATAATGAAGAGGAAAAGTTAAAATTTTACTGCTGCTCCTTCTGCCTCTGTGACTCAGCTTGCTCCTTGCAAAGTCTGGATCAGGTGCGTCATGTAGTCTCAAAGCAGGGACTCACAATACTAGGAACTGGAGCTTATCTCACCCTTGTCCTGCTCTTTGCAATCACCAACCTCCTGCAAACCTCCTTAATCATGTCTGTCCATGTATAAAATCTCTGTAACCACTTTGTTCAGGAATCAGAGCTTGGAGTGTTAACTCCTCTGGGACCACCGGCATAATAAGCCTGAGTTCTCCAACTCTCTGAGTGTGGTGCTTGGTTTCTCGAGTACTGGTTTCTGCAACAATAAGCTCTACATAAAGATGTACTTCAAAACTACACTTGGAGCAGCAAGAAGATGATTATTTCTTTAGTATGTTGCTTCTTTGGGTTAATGAACTAGAATAACTTTGATGTAATCTCTGTGTAAGCCATGTATGTCCAGCTGACCAGGTATGTGTATGATATGTTAATTGCTCAGTTATGTCTGACTCTTTGCAATCTTTGAACTGTAGCCCACCAGGCTCCTCTGTCCATGGGATTCTCTAGGCAAGAATACTGGAGTGGGTTGCCATAACCTTCTCCAGAGGAGGTATGTGTATGCATGGTTGCAAATGGTTATGTGGAAGAAATATGGCTACAAGACAAAACTAAATGAAAGTACAATTTATTAGCTGTAGCAGCATGGATCTGGTCTTCACACTGAATTCTTATTGGGGCAAATACTACTAAAAGTATATGAACTAGAGATATGGAAATAAGAAATTTTTAAGTGCCGAGAGGGTCTCACCCTCCTGATTCCCCATCCCCATGCTTTCCCATGTAGGTCAGGGGTCAGGGGTTGACTCAACGCTCTGATTCTGAACACAAATGATATAAACTCCAGACCCACACAACTGATCCTCTCACTTTTCTTCTTCATTACAACCTGTGTTTAATCACACATGCACACATGCACACACAAATAATTTCATCTGTGGTTCACATATTTAACTTTCCTTCTGTGAATTCTGCTCAGGGGCATATCCTTCAGAAAGCCCTTTTTAACTGCAGCTAAATGTATGACCATGTTATGTGACAATGTCCCTACCTGCAAAGCATCATCTGAATGTAATCTGTAAGTGGTTTCTCTGCTCCATAGGTTATCATAACTGCATCAGCACCGAAGAATTCCAAAGTACTCTCCCTTTGGGGAGCTAACCATCCTGTAATATCTTGTAAATTAGTTTTTCCCTTCCCAGGAATATACATGTAATCTTTTAATATTCCTTGGCTATTTCTCCTTTTCATGTTCTTCATTCCTTCTTCCCTGTCTAGACTTGTCAAAGGCACCCACAGGCATTAGTGCATCACCTGGACTAATGAGACTGCTGATGGACAGAGGAAGCATCCTCCTTTCACCTGAGCCTCATCATGACTGTGGTCATTGGCCAAGGGGCAGCTTTCTTTTCTGCCTTTGGAAACTTATCTCTTTCTAAGTTAATTACTCCCTGGTTACCATAGACATAATCTCCTGACCCTCACTTTATTAGTCCTGAATTTTCACTAACAAAGCTAGGTAGGAAGTCAGGAAACACCTGGGGTAACAGCCAAATTTTGCCTTGGAATACGGAATGAAGCAGGGCAAAGGCTAATAGAGTTTTGCCAAGAGAACGCACTGGTCATAGCAAACACCCTCTTCCAACAACACAAGAGAAGACTCTACACATGGACATCACCAGATGGTCAACACTGAAATCAGATTGATTATATTCTTTGCAACAGAAGATGGAGAAGCTCTATACAGTCAGCAAAAACAAGACCAGGAGCTGACTGTGGCTCAGATCATGAACTCCTTATTGCCAAATTCAGACATAAATTGAAGAAAGTGGGGAAAACCACTAGACCATTCATGTATGACCTAAATCAAATTCCTTATGATTATGGAATTGAGAAATAGATTTAAGGGACTAGATCTGATAGATAGAGTGCCTGATAAGCTATGGATGGAGGTCTGTGACATTGCATAGGAGACAGAGATCAAGACTATCCCCATGGAAAAGAAATGCAAAAAAGCAAAATGGCTGTCTGAGGAGGCCTTACAAATAGCTGTGAAAAGAAGAGAAGTGAAAAGCAAAGGAGAAAAGGAGAGATAGAAGCATCTGAATGCAGAGTTACAAAGAAGAGCAAGGAGAGATATGAAAGCCTTCCTAGGCTATCAATGCAAAGAAATAGAGGAAAACAACAGAATGGGAAAGACTAGAGATCTCTTCAAGAAAATTAGAGATACCAAGGGAATATTTCATGCAAAGATAGGCTCAATAAAGGACAGAAATGGTATGGACATGACAGAAGCAGAAGATATTGAGAGGCGGCAAGAATACAGAGAAGAACTGTACAAAAAAGATCTTCACTACCCAGATAATCACGATGGTGTGATCACTCATCCAGAGCCAGACATCCTGGAATGTGAAGTCGAGTGGGCCTTAGAAAGCATCACTACGAACAAAGCTAGTGGAGGTGATGGAATTGCAGTTGAGCTATTTCAAAGCCTGGAGGATGATGCCGTGAAAGTGATGCACTCAATATGCAAGCAAATTTGGAAAACTCAGCAGTGGCCACAAGACTGGAAAAGGTCAGTTTTCATTCCCATCCCAAAGGAAGGCAATGCCAAAGAATGCTCAAACTACCACACAATTGCACTGATCTCACACACTGGTAAAGTAATGCTCAAAATTCTCCAAGCCAGGCTTCAGCAATATGTGAACCGTAAACTTCCAGATGTTCAAGCTGGTTTTAGAAAAGCCAGAGGAACCAGAGATCAAATTGCCAACATCCACTGGATCATGGAAAAAGCAAGAGAGTTCCAGAAAAACATCTATTACTGCTTTATTGACTATGCCAAAGCTTTTGACTGTGTAGATCACAATAAACTGTGGAAAATTCTGAAAGAGATGGGAATACCAGACCACCTGACCTGCCTCTTGAGAAACCTATATGCAGGTCAGGAAGCAACAGTTAGAACTAGACATGGAACAATAGACTGTTTCCAAATAAGAAAAAGAGTACGTCAAGGCTGTATATTGTCACCCTGCTTATTTAACTTATATGCAGAGTACATCATGAGAAAAGCTGGGCTGGAGGAAACACAAGCTGGAATCAAGATTGCCAGGAGAAATTTCAATAACCTCAGATATGCAGATGACAGCATCCTTATGGCAGAAAATGAAGAGGGACTAAAAAGCCTCTTAATGAAAGTAAAAGGGGAGAGTGAAAAAGTTGGCTTAAAGCTCAACATTCAGAAAACGAAGATCATAGCATCTGTTCCCATCACTTCATGGGAAATAGATGGGGAAACAGTGTCAGACTTTATTGTTTTGGGCTCCAGAATCACTACTCCAAAGATGGTGATTGCAGCCATGAAATTAAAAGATGCTTATTCCTTGGAAGGAAAGTTATGACCAATCTAGAAAGCATATTCAAAAACAGAGACATTATTTTGCCAACAAAGGTCCGTCTAGTCAAGGCTATGGTTTTTCCTGTGGTCATGTATGAATGTGAAAGTTGGACTGTAAAGAAAGCTGAGTGCCAAAGAATTGATGCTTTTGAACTCGGTGTTGGAGAAGACTCTTGAGAGTCCCTTGGACTGCAAGGAGATCCAACCAGTCCATTCTAAAGGCGATCAGCCCTGGGTGTTCTTTGGAAGGACTGATGCTAAAGCTGAAACTCTAATACTTTGGCCACCTCATGCGAAGAGTTGACTCATTGGAAAAGATTCTGATGCTGGGAGGGATTGGGGGCAGGAGGTGAAGGGGACGACAGAGGATGAGATGGTTGGATGGCATCACCGACTCGATGTACATGAGTCTGAGTGAACTCCAGAAACTGGTGATGGACAGGGAGGCCTGACGTGCTGCAATTCATGGGGTCGCAAAGAGTTGGACACTACTGAGCGACTGAACTGAACTGAAGCTATCCAACCCAAGCCATCACCATCTGTTTACATTCATACAGTGCAATTTTCCTCCAGGCATAATGGAGTAAGTGAGGATTTCTTATGAATTATCCCCATAGAGCTAATGCCCACATAGCAGTTCCAGAGATGTTGCTGGAAACATCAGGAGGATAATGCATGAGGTGATGAAGCCTGATAACTGGAGATCAGACTGAAGTTCTCAGTCTGCTTCCATCAAAGGGAGATGTAGGTCTTTCCTATTTCTGGCAAAGCAGAGCAATGCCTATTGCATTTATTACTGAGAGTTTGGTAAATGGTTATAAGGAAGAAAATAAAAATATAACTTTAAGGAAATATTATATATTTTTTCTAGTGCCTGTTGGACATAAATATTCCCTGAGTGAGGCAATTTCTCTGTCTTTATTTCAAGGGATGATTTCTCTCCATTCACCAGAATCCTATTTGACCCTGTTCCCTCATCTCAGGACCCAAAACCAAACTGTTTCCTCAACCCCCGGACAAAGCTCCATCCTTCCTGTTCCAGCATATTAGATGGAAAGAACATCCATCATCCTCAAAGGAACCCCCCACTCCCACCCCAGCCCCCATGCCTTCATGCATGGAGTGGTCTCATCTCCTCTAAATCTTAAAAAGAAGTCACTGGCGTCAATCATATATGCCTTAAAGTCTAAATTTTTCAAACTATTGAGGCACAAGAGTCAGCAAATATCTCCACTGAGACTAATTAAAATTTTAATTATTTGAGGATTGATTTAGAGTTACTATTAGGTTGGCCAAAGAGTTTATTCAGATTTTTTCATAAGATCTTAGGTTAAAAAATCTGAATGAACTTTTTGGCCAAGTTACTAATTTAATTTTATTAGTAAGCAATGTAAAAGGTGTGCATTTCTGTCACTTCAAAATCTAAAGACTGTTCATTTACACAGATATCCCTGGGTCAGGAAGATCCTCTGGAGAAGAGAATGGGATCGCAAAGAGTTGGACACAACTGAATGACTTAACACTACTACAGACTTTTCTTATATTTAACTTCACTTAAAAAGTTCATCATGTGCCATGTTAATACTCAGAAAATATTTTGTTTCTTCAAATGCCAATTTTCTGGCTTCTACCCTTTGAAGGATTTAATTCCAGCCATTAGAAACATGTGTCACCTATAAAATATCATTTAGCATATATTATTTAAAGAAAAGCCAGTTCATAGCTGACGCCTAAAAAAAACCACCTGGGACAATAGGTTTCTAAGTAGAACCTTAGATTTATGGATTTAAAATGTTGTGCATTACAGTACAGGGCATTTGTATTTTTAATGAGTGTTTCCAGATAATGCTGATTCTGAGTGAGGTTTAAGAATCACTTCTATATTTTCTTGCTGGCCACCCAGCATATTGGGTGCTGTCTGGACCCAGGCCTTTTTCAAGCATCTGCTCCTAGATCTGGATCTGTAGCTGGTCTGTAAATGGGGAGATAACTAAGATTCAGGCAGAAAAATTATGCAACATTGTGATTCCCATCCCTTCTCAGGCTCTCAGTAACTGTGGGGTGAGCCGAAAACTATTTATCCTCCTTGACTTTACTGAACTTGTTTTTTTTTTTTTTTTCTCAGTGATTTTTTAAAATTTATTTTTAATTAGAGAACAATTGCTTTGCAATATTGTGTTGGCTTCTGCCATACAACTATGTGTGTCAGCCATAAGTGTACACATGTCCCCTTAATCTTGAACCTCTCCCCCACCTCCACCCCATCCTACACCTTTAGGTTGTCACAGAGCACCGTGTTGAGGTCCCTGTGCCCATACAGCAACTTCCTATTCGCTATCTATTTTATGTATGGTAACACATACATTTCAATGCTCCTCTCTCAATTCATCCCACCATCTCCTTCCCCTGCTGTGTCCAAGTTTGTTCTGCATGTCTGCATCTCTATTCCTGCCCTGCAAATAGGTTCATCAGTACCATTTTTCTAGATTATATAATACACAATAATTGTTTTTCCCTTTCTGACTTTCTTCACTCTGCATAACAAGCTCTAGGTTCATCCACTTCACTAGAACTGACTCAAATGTGTTCCTTTTATGGTTGAGTAATACTCCATTGTGTATATATACCACAGCTTCTTTATCCATTCATCTGTTGATGGACATCTAGGTTTCTTCCATGGCCTACCTATTGTAAATAGTGCTGCAATGAACATTGGGGTTACATGTGTCTTTTTCAATTCTGGTTTTTTCAGAGTATGTGCCCAGTAGTGGTACTGCTGAGTCATATGGTAGTTTTATTCCTAACTTTTTAAGGAATCTTCATGCTGTTCTCCATAGTGGCTATATCAATTTGAAATTATTTTTAAAATCAAAATTGTTGGGGATGGAATGGGATAATGTAAGTGAACTGTTCAGTAAACTTTATGGCTTCTTATAAGAAGAAGAGGTTGTAATTAGGACACAGATTATCCTTCTTGTAGCTCATGGCTGACCTTTCTCTTCTTATTTCATCTGAGACATTAAAATCATTTACATGGAAGACAGGGACCAGTGCAATTAATTGCAGCTGAAACTGCAACACTTCTTTTCTGTCTCAGCCTTTCCTTGTGATGTCATGTGTCCTAATCTATCAGATATAGAAGTTAATCCCCTGTAGGACTAGACAGGGGATTAAACAAAAACTATCATGTTTGTTTTACTTCATTCAGTGTTCTTAGCAAGCCTGAAAATAGAAATGGGAATGAAGAGTGTAAAGTGAAAACACAAGTCAATTGATGGATTTGGTCTAGGGTCATAAAGAGCACTTCCACAAGCTGTGATCTCCAGGATTTGGGGTTATGCACCTACATTACAAACTTTGTAAGCACACTTTCACTGTACTTATATCTTTAAAGCAGTTCAAAAATGAATACACTACTCTGTTATTCACTATATAGATTTTAAGTATATATAAAAATAGAAACTTGACAGGACGAGATAAAAATTAGTAGACTATACAACATGGTGAAGGTGCTTAATGCCACTGGATTACATTTAGAATGGATAGAATGGTAAATTTTATGTTATGATATTTGATGTATATTTTATTATAAACAAAATTATTGACATAAGTAGAAATAATACCTTAACGTATCCATCTAGAACACCTAGTGTGCCCCATGGTAGCTGGCTGGAGCTATCAGAGAAGCTCAAAGCCAGAGTGAACAAACTGCAGTCCTAGTCTCCATTATTAAAGGCCACATCTCCTGCAAGACAGAATCCCTTTAGGAAACATGCAAGGTCATGGAGGAAAACCAGCTATGTGACCTTGGGCAAGTCACTTAAACATCCTATTGTTAGGTTTCCTAATATTTTTAATGGAAGGTAAAAAATTCTTATATATTCACATCAGATATGTATTAGAGTAATTTACATTAAACATTTCATAAATCCAATGGGGACAGATGGTTGCTAGACTTATTGTAGAAATCATGTAATAATGTATGCAAATGTCAAATCACTATATAGTATATCTGAAACTAACATAACATTATATATTAACTGTATTTCAAAAAAAATTCACAATCTTCAAAAGAGCTTCATAATATAGAGTATTATTCAGATGTTTTAATGAGAAAACAAATATATTTTTTTAAGTTATGCAATTTATTTAAGATCACTGTTTCAGAAGTCAGACTCAGAGTCTGAATCCATGTCTTAGGTCCAAATCCTTATTCCATCCCCTAGAGGTGACAGGAGGTATAACCACCTGCAAGGGGTTTTGTGAAGATTAATCAAAATGATCGAAGTAAAGCATTATGAACAGTTATTAGGCAGAATAGATCCTCTTTGAAAACTCTGTTTTTTCATGATACACTGTTTTGTCAAAAGTTTTACTTTCATCTTCAGGTTCAAACGATTCATTACGAAAAGAAACGTCTTGTTACACACAATAAACCTATTTCAATTTCTTAATTGGGGGTTATTTTACTTAATTTCAATATACAGTCATTAGAAGAATCTGACGCAAAAGAGAGAAGTAACACTGTGGTTGTGGTTTAGTCACTAAGTCGTGTCCGACTCTTGCGACCCCATGGACTGTAGCCTGCCAAGTTCCTCTGTCCATGGAATTTCCTGGGCAAAAATACTGGAGTGGGTTGCCCTTTCCTTCTCCAGGGGATCTTCCTGACTCAGGGATCAAACCTGGGTCTCCTGCATTGCAGGCAGATTCTTTACCAAGTGAACCACCAAGGAAGCCCTAAGTAACAGTGTTCCTATTGTTGTTGCTTAGTCGCTAAATCGTGAATTTTTGCGACCCCATGGACTGCCAGGCTCCTCTTTCCATGGGATTTTCCAAGCAAACATACTGGAGTAGGTTGCCATTTCCTTCTCCAAGTAAAAGTGTGTACATCACCAAACTGGGCTGAAACCTACATCCAAATTTGGACAGCATTGGGAAATTCCATGCAAAAGCAATCTGGAGTTCCAGCTGGGAAAGGGTCATGGGTGGTGCGTCCACCCCATGGGTGAGACTTAAATTTTGGAGGCTCCCACTTGTAATCTCAAGCCAGAAAACTGATATCATCAGTTTGAGCACAAAAATGCAACTCTAGGTTTTTACTTTTACAATAGTGTTTCTTTCACCTTGTGAGTTGCAAGACATTTCAGACCCCAGAGAGCTGACCAGGCCTCCTCCGAGGCTCCAGGGGCTCAGGAAATTTGAAGTCTCACTCCCCAGCTTCTCTAAGATGGCACTTGCATTGCTGGTAACAACTGGTGTGCTGGCAGGCAGGCACATAGTCTAGGCAGGATCCAGGCAAAATCGGAAGTCAGTCAGACACTCCCTACATCAGACCCTGAGAAAAACTACTTCTATTTTAATTTCCCTAAAATACACTGTATACGATATAAATCAGTAAATGAATTAATATTTACACTTTCTTAGGGAACAAATTAAGGGTGACATTAAGGGCAAATTAATCTCTGTCTCCCCTCCCCCTTATCTTCTTTACTCCATCAAACACAAACACACACACACACACACACACACACACACACACACGAATACACACAAAGTAACAATCCTGAGCAATTAAACCATGAAGTCACATATAAAAGAATAGGTGAGATTATAGAACAGTGCTAGAAATTTGACTCTTCATTTTGCGTAGAATGAGACTGAGACTCAGAAATTTTGAATGACTAACCAAGGTCAAGTAGCTAATATGCAGAAGAACTGAGTTTAAAAGCCAGTCTTCTGGCCCACAGGAAGTGTGTTCTACACCACACCCTCTGCTCTGTGAAGAGTGGTAGATAAAAGAATAACACAGAGAAGAAGGAAAAACAGAAGACAGTCCACAGAAGGCCAAGGGTCTAAGTGGCAGATGGGAGAGGTCCCCACTGACAAGTGTCATTTGTTAGAAATGGCAAGACTCTTTGCAGTAGATGACATAGAATCTCCTTTTCTTTGTTATCATGTGTCCTCTGGTAGCTCTTGAGTAGCAAGATACCGTGTTTTGTGAAATGCCTGCTTTAGAGTTTCTTCCTTCTACTTTTACCTATTCAGGAAAGGCAATGAAAACGTGTCACATCAAGTTAAATCGATGTTGGAATATGTGTGTGCAGAGTCTCTTGCATTCCAGTACATCTTGCTAGGAGAGGCACTATGATCACACTGTCTTTCCAAGGATGACAGGAAGATGATAGGAAGAGCCTTGGAATAGGGATTCTGTCTCCCTTCACAGCACAGAGCAGGCATGTTTTCTGGCCATTAAAATCGATTTAAGCTCAGGGTTGCTCTCCTGCTATACATCCCACAGAGTGTAGACATCTTGTGGCTCTCTCCACCTTGCCCAGGGTAAACTGGCAATCTACAGTGGACTATAGTCCATAGGGTCACAAAGAGCTGGACATGACTAAAGTGATTTAGCAAATATAACCAGCATAAATGCTGGTACTCTGACTCCAAGGAAGAAACTGTCCTTGTCTGTGATCCACAAACCTTCTATCCTCTGCCTGCATTGGTAACACAGACCTATCTTGGGCCAAACCAGGTAATAGCAGGGATACAAACAAACGTGCTCTGCACTGCAGATGGCAGATGAGAGCCCAGTCAGACCGTGGGTGCAGCGAGGCAGTTTTTACAGCGCCATCCATCTCTATCAGGGGCTAAAACTGAGCTCTTTTGGCTGGTGTGCAATCATCAAGTCTCCCACTTCGAATGACTATGAGTCAAGGACAGGTCAATCATGCAGCCTGCCTGTAATGAGAAGGTAATTTACATGTTGGTAATTAAATGGCAAAAAACAATTGCAACAATTAATGGGATCATAATTTATTATTTCTTTTACCACCATTCAGGCATTCTGACCCGAGTGGAATGCTATATCAGAGCAAATTATACTCCACTGATAGATGCCTAACAAGAAAAATAGAAATTTTAACCACAGGATAAGATGTTTGTGAAGTCCTGAGTGATGATTGTTACCATATTTTAAAGAAAATATACTTTAATCTTAAACATGAAAGTGTGAAGTAGAAATTATCTCATAAATGAAGTTTAAACAACTGAAAACTTTCTTGAGAATTTATTCTGAATGTCATATTAGTGAATTTTGTGTGATTGTCTCTTACACTGGTTTAGTTGTTAAATACCAAATAGTGTTCTTAAAGGCTTTTAAAAGTGTGTCTGTGTGTGGGTGGGGGTGGGGGGTTGGTTTGAGCTCATGACATTTCAATTTAGTGTTCTTTTACTAAAGATTGGGGTTCTTTGAAATTACCATTCTGTAATTCTTACCACACATACAATTTTGTCAATCTCCTTGGTATAAATGTCAAGAAAAGGCATGCCCTTTTCTCATATATAACAATTATCCTCCATAATTTGCAAATAATCAATTGTTCCATGAACTAGTCTGCTGTCTCCTTTTATGATTTGTATTTGTCTAGCTGTCCTTGTATTTCAGTGCATACAATCTGACCAGTGTTCACCCTACCAAGGGTCTTAAATGTACCACATGGAGGTTAATATAAAATCTATTTGCAATTCAATGTTTGTACAGGGTTGTAATATGAGATCCAAACAAATATTTATTCCACATATAAAGTCTTTAAGAGAAAAGAAATGAAAATTGAAACACTATCAAATTTAATTTTGTGCAATATTTGTTTGATTTTTGTGACATACTAATATTTTCTTCCAAAAGGCAAATGTCACTCACCTAAAAAGCATTTGAGAAAAAAAAAAATCCTTCTAAAATTTCAGTCATAGATGAAACAGATTTTGTTTCCTGTTTTTATCCACGGATTCTTAGCCATACCTGATACTTCAACTAGAAATTAGTTAGAAAGGAGGTAGAGGATAGTTATTGTGCTCGAGAATCAGGAATATTTATGATGTTTGAAGCAACTCATAATTTTAAAATATGCTTCAGGTGTTAAGTTTCATGAGTGACTTACCCAGCAGTAGTTTTGTGTTTATGGCAGTGAAATGTTTTTTTCAGGCTAAATCCTGAGCAAAACAAAGTCTGTTCTGCTTTGCATTTGTGAGAACTGCATGTTGGAAGATGTTAATCACTTGCCATGAAGCACTCTTTAAAATGACATTTTGAATAAGAAAAAATAGCCCTTTATCAGGTACATAAAGACATCTGAGGCATGTTTTGGTGTCTAATTTGAATGTACCAGGTAGCTGACAACACAGTACTTCTCAATTTGAAGATGCTTTTGCTGCAAAAACATATGTTCCCATGTGCCATATTACATAAAAGGCAATAATACATGATGAAAATAGTCTTTAAAAAATATGCAAAAGCTATCTGATGCTAAAAATACTTTGGGATCTGATAAGACTTGAACAAAACCCCAGACCCATACTCAGCTTTGTCCTACAAAACCCCAAAGAAAGCTTTGGTCCTCTGGCAGAAACTTGTGCTATATGTTTGCTTTGAGGGCCTAAGTTCCAATCAGTTCAGTCACAAAGTTGTGCCTGAATCTTTGCAACATCATGGACTGCAGCACACCAGGCTTCCTTGTCCAGAACCAACTCCCAGAGCTTGCTCAAACTCATGTCCATCTAGTCAGTGATGCCATCCAACCATCTCATGCCTCATCACCCCTTTCTCCTCCTGCCTTCAAATTTTCCCAGCATCAGAGTCTTTTCCAATTAGTCAGTTCTTTACATCAGGTGGCCAAAGTATTGAAGTTTCAGCCTTAGCATCAATCCTTTCAATGAATATTCAGGATTCATTTTCCTTATGATTGACTGGTTCTCCTTGCAGTCCAAGTGACTCTCAAGAGTCTTCTCCAACACCACAGTTCACAAGCATCAATTCTTCAACACTCAGCTTTCTTCATGGTCCAACTCTCACAGCCATACATGACTACCGAAAAAACCATAGCTTTGACAAGACAGAACTTTGTTGGCAAGTAATGTCTTGGTTTTTAATATGCTGTCTAAATTGATCATAACTTTTCTTCCAAGGATCAAGTGTCCTTTAATTTCATGGCTGCAGTCACCATCTGCAATGATTTTGGAGCCTCAAAAAATATAGTCTATCAACTGTTTCCACTCTTTCACCATCTATTTCCCATGAAGTGATGGGACCAGATACCATGATCTTAGTTTTTGAATGTTGAGTCTTAAGCCAACTTTTACTCTCTCCTCTTTTGCTTTCATCAAAAGTCTCTTTAGTTGTTCTTTGCTTTCTGTCATAAGGGTGGTGTCATCAGCATATCTAAGGTGACTGATATTTATTTCTTCTGGCAAACTTGATTCCAGCTTGTGCTTCATCCACCCCGGTGTTTTACATGATTTATTCTCTGTGTAAGTTAAATAAGCTGGGTGATAATATACAGCCTTGACATACTTCTTTCCCAAATAGGAACCAGTCTGTTGTTCCATGTCTGGTTCTGCTCTTGACATGCATATAGGTTTTTCAGGAGGCAGGTAAGGTGGTCTGGCATTCTCATCTCTTTAAGAATTTCCCACAGTTTCTTGTGATCTGCAGAGTTAAAGGCTTTGGCGTAGTCAATAAAGTAGAAGTAGATGTTTTTCTGGAACTCTCTTGCTTTTCTGATGATCCAACAGATGTTGGCAATTTGATTCTCGTTCCTCTGCCTTGTCTAAATCCAGCGAGAACATCTGAATGTTCACTGTTCATGTGCTGTTTAAGCCTAGCTTGGAGAATTTTGAGCATTACTTTACTAGCATATGGGATAAGTGCAGTTGTGGGTAGTTTGAGTATTCTTTGGTATTGCCTTTCTTTGGGATTGGAATGAAAATCGATCTTTCCCAGTCCTGCTGCCACTGTTGAGTTTTCCAAATTTGCTGGCATATTGAGTGCAGCACTTTCACAGCATCATCTTTTAGGATTTGAAATAACTCAATTGGAATTCCATCACTTCCACTAGTTTTGTTCATAGTGATGCTTTCTAGGGCCCACTTGAATTCACATTGCAGGATGTCTGTCTCTAGGTGAGTGATCACACCATCATGATTATCTGGGTCGTGAAGATCTTTTTTGTACAGTTCTTCCGTGTATTCTTGCCACCTCTTCTTAATATCTTCTGCTTCTTTTAGGTCCATACCATTTCTGTACTTTATCGAGCCCATCTTTGCATGAAATGTTCCCTTGGTATCTCTAATTTTCTTGAAGAGATCTCTAGTCTTTCCCATTCTAGTGTTTTCCTCTATTTCATCACATTGATCACTGAGGAAGGCTTTCTTAGCTCTCCTTGCTATCCTCTTAAACTTTGCATTCAAATGGGCATATCTTTCCTTTTCTCATTTGCCTTTCACTTCTCTTCTTTTCTCAGCTATTTGTAAGGCCTCTTCAGACAACCATTTTGCCTTTTTGCATTTCTTTTTCTTGGGGATGGTCTTGATCACTTCCTCCTATTCAGTGTCATGAACCTCCGTCCACAGTACTTCAGACACTCTGTCTATCAGATCTAATCCCTTGAATCTATTTGTCTCTTCCACTTTATAATCATAAGTGATTTTATTTTGGTCATACCTGAACAGTCTCATGGTTTTCCCTACTCTCTTCAATTTAATTCTGAGTTTTCAATAAGGAGTTCATATTCTGAGCCACAGTCAGCTCCCAGTCTATTTTTGCTGACTATATAGAGCTTCTCCACCTTTGGCTGCAAAATATATAATCAATCTGATTTCAGTATTGACCATCTGGTGATGTCCATGTGTAGACTTGTCTTTTGTGTTGTTGGACAAGGGTGTTTGCTATGACTAGTGCATTCTCTTGGTAAAACTCTGTTAGCCTTTGCCCTACTTCATTTTGTACACTAAAGCCAAATTTGCCTGTTACTCCAGGTATCTCTTGACTTCCTACTTTTGCATTCCATTCCCCGATGATGAAAAGGACATCTTTTGAGGGTGTTACTTCTAGAAAGTCTTTTAATCTTCATGGAACCATTCAATTTCAGCTTCTTCAGCATTACTTGCTGGGGCATAGACTTCCATTACTGAGATATTGAATGGTTTGCCTTGGAAATGAATAAAGATCATTCTGTCGTTTTTTGAGATTACATCTAAGTACTGCATTTTGGACTCTTATTGACTACATGGTTACTCCATCTCTTCTAAGGACTTCTTGTCCACAGTAGTATATATAATGGTGATCTGAATTAAATTCACCCATTCCAGTCCATTTTAGTTCACTGATTCCTAAAATGTCGATATTCACTCTTGCCCTCTCCTGTTTGATCACTTCCAGTACCTTCATTCATGGACCTAACATTTCAGGTTCCTATGCAATATTGTTCTTCACACCATCAGATTCTTTTTGCCATTAGGTTGGTGTCCTCTGTTTATCTGAGGTTATTGATACTTCCCCAGGCATCTTGACTCTGGCTTGTGATTCATGGACTGGTTCAAAATTGGGAAAGGAGTATATCAAGAGTGTATATTGTCACCATGCTTATTTTAATTCTATGTAGAGTACATCATGCAAAGACTCCTCTGTCCATGGAATTCTCTAGGCAAGAATACTGGAGTGGGGTGCCATTACCTTCTCCAGGGCATCTTCCCAACCCAGGTCTCCTGCATTATAGGCAGATTGTTTACCACCTCAGCCACCACGGATGTGAGAGATGGACAATAAAGAAGTCTGAATGCTGAAGAATTTATGCTTTTGAACTGTGGTGTTGGAGAAAACTCTTGAGAGTTCTTTGGACAGCAAGGAGATCAAGCCAGTTAATCCTAAAGGAAATCAACCCTGAATATTCAGTGGAGGGACTGATGCTGAAGCTAAAGCTTCCATACTTTGGCCACCTGATGGAAAGAGCTGACTCACTGGAAAAGACCCAATGCTGGGAAAATTGAAGGCAGGAGAAGGGGACAACAGATGATTAGACGGTTTGAATGCTATAATTGACTCAAAGGACATGAGTCTGAGGAAACTCTGGGAAAAGTGAAGGACATGGAAGCTTGGTGTGCTGCATTCTAGGGTGTCACAAAGAGTCGGATATGTCTGAGCAACTGAACAACAAATGTCTTTGGCACTTTTCTGTTGACTCTACTAATTAAGATCAATTTGAAAACAGACCCATGTCTCCCCCCCACCCCCCCAGCCTTTTCTGAAACACCAAAATGAGAATATTTCCAACTGAATCACCTTGCTGTAAAGCAGAAACTAACACAACATTGCAAGCCAAGTGTACTTTAATTTAAAAAGACCTGAATCACTTTGATAGCAAGGACTACAGGGCAGACCAACCTGCAGATTTCAGAGAAGCACACAGCTCCACCATGCACCCTCAACACATGCCCACAAAACCACCAGGAAATCTAAATTGATTTCAGAGGAGGCAACCAAAGAAAGCTGTGAGTTTTGGGAGGTGGCTTCACTGAAGCAGCATGACCACAGACGTTGTCCAGTTGACAAATGCTTAGACAAAGATAAATGGTCCCTGGCATGTGTTGTCTTGCTCTCAATGAACAGATGGCCCTGCCTCTGTTCCTGAGCTATGAAGAAGGGATTTAAAGCTATGTAGACACAACCTTGTACTTGTTTCTTTCCTCTCACATGTGTGAGATATGGTTTATTTCTGCATCATTTGCAACTGAATGTGTTAGATTCCTCATAAATTTATGAGCCTTTCATTTTTATGTGCTAAGTGAGAAAACTAAGAAAGGATGTAAGGTTAAATGGCTATGAACAAAGTAAATTACATTTTTTTTATTTTTACTTTATTTTACTTTAGAATACTGTATTGGTTTTGCCATACATTAACATGAATCCACCACGGGTGTACATGCGTGCCCAAACATGAACCCCCCTCCCACCTCCCTGCCCATAACATCTCTCTGGGTCATCCTTGTGCACCAGCCCCAAGCATGCTGGATCCTGCGTCAGACATAGACTGGTGATTCATTTCTTACCTGATAGTATACATGTTTTAATGCCATTCTCCCAAATGATCCCACCCTCTCCCTCTCCCTCTGAGTTCAAAAGTCTGCTCTACACATCTGTGTCTCTTTTGCTGTCTTGCATACAGGGTCATCATTGCCAACTTTCTAAATTCCATATATATGTGTTAGTATACTGTATTGGTGTTTTTCTTTCTGGCTTACTTCACTCTGTATAATTGGCTCCAGTTTCATCCATCTCCTTAGAACTAATTCAAATGTATTCTTTTTAATGGCTGAGTAATACTCCATTGTGTATATGTACCACAGCTTTCTTATCCATTCGTCTGCTGATGGACATCAAGGTTGTTTCTATGTCCTGGCTATTATAAAAAGTGCTGCGATGAACATTGGGGTACATGTGTCTCTTTCAATTCTGGTTTCCTCAGTGTGTATGCCCAGCAGTGGGATTGCTGGGTCATAAGGCAGTTCTATTTGCAATTTTTTAAGGAATCTCCACAGTGTTCTCCATAGCGGCTGTACTAGTTTGCATTCCCACCAACAGTGTAGGATGGTTCCCTTTTCTCCACACCCTCTCCAGCATTTATTGCTTGCAGACTTTTGGATCGCAGCCATTCTGACTGGTGTGAAGTGGTACCTCATTGTGGTTTTGATTTACATTTCTCTAATAATGAGTGATGTTGAGCATCTTTTCATATGTTTGTTAGTCATCCGTATGTCTTCTTTGGAGAAATGTCTGTTTAGTTCTTTGGCCCATTTTTTGATTGGGTCATTTATTTTTCTGGAATTGAGCTGCATAAATTGCTTGTATATTTTTAAGATTAGTTGGTTGTCAGTTGCTTCATTTGCTATTATTTTCTCCCATTCAGAAGGCTGTCTTTTTACCTTGCTTATATTTTCCTTTGTTGTGCAGAAGCTTTTAACTTTAATTAGATCCCATTTGTTTATTTTTCCTTTTATTTCCAGAATTCTGGGAGGTGGATCATAGAGAATCCTGCTGTGATTTATGTCGGAGAGTGTTTTGCCTATATTCTCCTCTAGGAGTTTTATAGTTTCTGGTCTTACATTTAGAACTTTAACCCATTTTGAGTTTATTTTTGTGTATTGTGTTAGAAAGTGGTCTAGTTTCATTCTTTTACAAGTGGTTGACCAGTTTTCCCAGCACCGCTTGTTAAAGAGATTGTCTTTACTCTTTTGCATATTCTTGCCTCCTTTGTCAAAGATAAGGTGGCCATATGTGCATGGATTTATCTCTGGGCTTTCTATTTTGTTCCATTGATCTATATTTCTGTCTTTGTGTCAGTACCATACTGTCTTGATGACTGTGGCTTTGTAGTAGAGCCTGAAGCCAGGCAAGTTGATTCCTCCAGTTCCATTCTTCTTTCTCCAGATTGCTTGGCTATTTGAGTTTTTTTTTTTTTTTTTTTTTTTTTTTGTATTTCCATACAAATCTTGAAATTATTTATTCTAGCTCTGTGAAAAATACCACTGGTAGCTTGATAGGGATTGCATTGAATTTGTAAATTGCTTTGGGTAGTAAACTCATTTTCACTATATTGATTCTTCCAATCCATGAACATGGTATATTTCTCCATCTATTAGTGTCCTCTTGGATTTCTTTCATTAGTGTTTTATAATTTTTGATACATAGGTCTTTAATTTTTTAGGTAGATATATTCCTATGTATTTTATTCTTTTCGTTGCAATGGTGAATGGAACTGTTTCCTTAATTTCTTTTTCTACTTTCTCTTTATTCGTGTATAGGAATGCAAGGGATTTCTGTGTGTTGATTTTATATTCTGCAACTTTACTATATTCATTGATTAGCCCTAGTAATTTTCTGGTGGAGTCTTTAGGGTTTTCTATGTAGAGGATCATGTCATCTGCAAACAGTGAGAGTTTTACTTCTTCTTTTCCAATTTGGATTCCTTTTATTTCTTTTTCTGCTCTGATTGCTGTGGCCAAAACCTCCAGAACTATGTTGAATAGTAGCGGTGAAAGTGGACACTCTTGTCTTATTCCTGACTTTAGGGGAAATGCTTTCAGTTTTTCACCACTGAGGATAATGTTTGCTGTGAGTTTGTCATATATAGCTTTTATTATGTTGAGGTATGTTCCTTCTATTCCTGCTTTCTGGAGAGTTTTTATCATAAATGGATATTGAATTTTGTCAAAGGCCTTCTCTGCATCTATTGAGATAATCATATGGCTTTTATTTTTCAATTTGTTAATGGGGTGAATTACATTGATTGATTTGCTGATATTGAAAGTAAATTACAATCCTTGTTCATACAACATGCAAAAACAATTTGTAGACTGTAATAGAATATAAGCATTCTAGTTGAGTAGTTTAGAATTTTTTGTTACATTTCTTGATGTGATATAACAGTATAATTTGCTGTTGATTCTTTTATAGCTTTTTAAAAAATATTTTGTTTTGTTTTTTTTTTTTCCCTATACTTCTTAGGCTTCCTTACACCCAATATATATTATAGGTCACTACCCATTTCAGCATGATTATTTGCACTTTGTGAGCAATGTAGTGGTGATCAGTATCTACAAGCTTTTTTAAAGATTGCAGTCCTAACACATACACCTCTGCATCATATCACAAGAATGACCCAAGAAACGAGAGAAAAAGTTTAAAGAAATGACAAGGGCTACATATAAGAACAATAGCATTCAGAGAACGATTTTGTGTTGTCTTGGTAACTGCATCAATATATATTTATTGAGTGTATAATATGTTAGCCAGTGTTCCACTTGATTGAGTTGTATCAGAGAACAGAACATCCAGGTTCTCCACTGCCATAGCTGTCTGGTCAGGTGGAGAAAAGGAAATAAACAACTATTTAACATAATACTGATGTTGTAATAGCCAAGGAGATAGATTGGTTGGGATAATGGGATCAAGAGTGAAACGTCATGAGTTTGTAGGGATTCCTGTAAATGCTGTGGTGAAGGAAGGCTTCTGTGAAGGGGTGACATTTGACTAGAGAATTTTTTTTTTTAAAGTGAGGAATACTCTGTGAGGATTTGTATGGAAGATGTGTTCAGTTGAAAGAATAGTGAGTGTTTCTGATCCGGGGAATGTCTGACGTATTCAGGACCAGGAGAAAGGCTAGATGGAGATACAGGGGCCAGATTATGTAGAACCCTTTAACCCAAAGTTGGAACTTTAAATTTTATTCAAAAAACAATGGGAAGGCAAGAGAGAACTTTGAACAGAACAGTGGTAAGATTTGATCTAGTATATATTTTCACAACTTTATTGAGGTATAACTGACATACTATAAACTGCAAATGTTAAAAGTGAACAATTGTATATATTGTAGGAGATGTATCAGTTCAGTTCAGTCGCTCAGTCATGTCCGACTCTTTGAAACCCCATGAATCACAGCACGCCAGGCCTCCCTGTTCATCACCATCTCCTGGAGTTCACTCGGACTCACATCCATCGAGTGAGTGATATCATCCAGCCATCTCATCCTCAGTTGTCCCCTTCTCCTCCTGCCCCCAATCCCTCCCAGCATCAGAGTCTTTTCCAATGAGTCAACTCTTCTCTTGAGGTGGCCAAAGTACTGGAGTTTCAGCTTTAGCATCATTCCTTCCAAAGAAATCCCAGGGTTGATCTCCTTCAGAATGGACTGGTTGGATCTCCTTGCAGTCCAGGGGACTCTCAAGAGTCTTCTCCAACACCACAGTTCAAACGCATCAATTCTTTGATGCTCAGCTTTCTTCACAGTCCAATTCTCACATCCATACATGACCACAGGAAAAACCATAGCCTTGACTAGACGGACCTTGTTGGCAAACTAATGTCTCTGCTTTTGAATATGCTATCTAGATTGGTCATAACTTTTCTTCCAAGGAGTAAGCGTCTTTTAATTTCATGGCTGCAGTCGCCATCTGCAGTGATTCTGGAGCCCCCTCAAAATAAAGTCTGACACTGTTTCCACTGTTTCCCCATCTATTTCCCATGAAGAGATGGGACCGGACGCCATGATGTTCATTTTCTGAATGTTCAGCTTTAGGCCAACTTTTTCACTCTCCTCTTTCACTTTCATCAAGAGGCTTTTTAGCTCCTCTTCACTTTCTGCCATAAGGGTGATGTCATCTGCACATCTGAGGTTATTAATATTTCTCCCAGCAATCTTGATTCCAGCTTGTGTTTCTTCCAGTCCAGCGTTTCTCATGATGTACTCTGCATATAATAAATAAGTAGGGTGACAATATACAGCCTTGACGTACTCCTTTTGAAACCATTACTGCAATTAGTGCAATTAACGTGACCTCCCAATGTACTGTATCACTAGGCAGTTCCACCGTCCTGCTGCTCCCCACCACTCTCACCCCTAAGAGGCTCTCCATTTTCTGTCTCTGGAGTAGTTTTAATATTCTAGCATTTGGACATTCCATTCTAGCAATTGAATTAGAATGTTACCAAAAAATGTGCACTGAGCACAATTTTTTAAAAAGTCATCCATGTTGTGTCACTTTAGCAACTCAGTCCTTTTTGTTGATGACTAATAATCTATTGTATAAATGTTCCACGATATGTTTGTTCCTCCCCTGTTAAAGGAAATTTAGATTGTTTCCAGGGTTTTTGCTATCGTAAATAATGCTACTATGAATATTTGTGTACAAGTCTTGCTTTGGACAAACACTTTCATTCTCTTGATTAAAATACCTAAGAGTAACAAGACCGGGAGCTGACTGTGGCTCAGATAATGAATTCCTTATTGCCAAATTCAAGAAGAAAGCAGGGAAAACCACTAGACCCTTCAGGTATGACCTAAATAAAATCCCTTACAATTATACACCTATAATCCAAGACAGGCTTCAGCAATATATGAAAAGGATTTGAGGGACTATATCTGATAGACAGAGTGCCTCATGAACTATGGATGGAGGTTTGTGACATTGTACAGAAGAAAGGGATCAAGACCATCCTCAAGAAAAAGAAATGCAGAAAAGCAAAATGGCTGTCTGATGAGGCCTTACAAATAGCTGCGAAAAGAAGAGAAGTGAAAGACAAAGGAGAAAAGGAAAGATATACCCATTTGAAAGCAGAGTTACAAAGAATAGCAAGGAGAGGTAAGAAAGCCTTCCTCAATAATCAATGCAAAGAAATAGAGGAAAATAATAGAATGGGAAAGACTAGAGATCTCTTTGAGAAAATTAGAGATACCAAGGGAAATTTTCATGTAAAGATGTGCACAATTAAGGATAGAAATTGTATGGACCTAAGAGAAGCAGAAGGTATTAACAAGAGGTGGCAAGAATACACTGGAGAACAGTACAAAAAGTTCTTCACGACCCAGATAATCACGATGGTGTGATCACTCATCTAGAGCCAGACATACTGGAATCCAAAGTCAAGTGGGCCTTAGGGAGCATCACTATGAACAAAGCTAGTGCAGGTCGTGAAATTCCAGTTGAGCTATTTCAAATCGTAAACAATTAATTGTGAAAGCACTGCACTAAATATGCCAGCAAATTTGGAAAATTCAGCAGTGGACACGGAACTGGAAAAGGTCAGTTGTCATTCCAATTCCAAAGAAAGGCAATGCCAAAGAATGCTCAAACTACTGCACAATTACACTCATCTCACACGCTAGTAAAGAAATGCTCAAAATTCTCCAAGCCAGGCTTCAGCAATATGTGAACCGTGAACTTCCAGATGTTCAAGCTGGTTTTAAAAAAGGAAGAGGAACCAGAGACCAAATTGTTAACATCAGTTGGCTCACCAAAAAAAGCAAGAGAATTCCAGGAAAACATCTATCTGCTTTATTGACTATGCCAAAGACTTTGACTGTGTGGATCACAACAATCTGTGGAAAATTCTTAAAGAATTTTTAAGATCAGACCATCTGACCTGCCTCCTGAGAAATCCGTGTGCAGATCAAGAAGCAACAGTTAGAGCTGGACATGGAACAACAGACTGGTTCCAAATCAGGAAAGGAGTATGCCAAGGCTGTATATTGTCACCTTGCTTATTTAGTTTATATGCAGAGTACATCATGAGAAATCCTGGACCGGATGAAACACAAGCTGGAATTAAGACTGCTGGGAGAAATATCAATATCCTCAGATATGCAGATGACACCACCCTTATGGCAGAAAGTGAAGAAGAACTAAAGAGCTAGTTGATGAAAGTGAAAGAGGAGAGCCAAAAAGTTGGCTTAAAGCTCAACATTCAGAAAACTAAGATCATGGCATCTGGTCCCATTGCTTCATGAAAAATAGATGGGGAAACAGTTGAATCAGTGGCTGACCTTATTTTGGGGGGCTCCAAAATCACTGCAGATGGTGTCTGCAGCCATGAAATTAAGATGCTTGCTCCTTCAAAGAAAAGTTATGACCAACCTAGGCATCTTATTAAAAAGCAGAAACATTACTTTGCCAACAAAGGTCCGTCTAGTCAAAGCTACGGTTTTTCCAGTAGTCATGTATGGATGTGAGAGTTGGACTATAAAGAAAGCTGAGTGTAGAATTGATGCTTTTGAACTGTGGTGTTGGAGAAGACTCTTGAGAGTCCCTTGGACTGCAAGAAGATCCAACCAGTCCATCCTAAAGGCGGTCAGTCCTGGGTGTTCATTGGAAGGGCTGATGTTGAAACTCCAGTACTGGTGCAAAGAGCTGACTCAAAAGACCCTGATGCTAGGAAAGATTGAAGGCAGGAGGAGAAGGGGACAACAGAGGATGAGATGATTGGATGGCATCACTGACTCTATGAACATGAGCTTGGGTAATCCCCAGGAGTTGGTTATGGATAGGGAGGCCCAGTGAGCTGTGGTCCATGGGGTCCCAAAGAGTCAGACACGACTGACTGATTGAACTGAACTGAGAATGACTGAGTCATATGATAAATGTGCACTTAACTTTTTAGCAAACTGTCACATTATTTTCCAAAAAAGTTAAACAATTACATATTCCCATCAACAGTGGATGAAGGTTTCCTCTTCTCCACGTCCTGCCAACACTTATACTGATTGTTTTGTGTTTATAATAAAACAATTTCAGCCATGAAACTTAGTTGGTGGTGGTATCTCACTTTAGTTTTTGTTGTTTTTTTTTTTTTTTCCCCAAATGATGACTGCTAATGTTAGGCATATTTCATGTGCTTGCTTGCCATCTGTATGCCTTCTTCAGTGAAGAATATGTTCAAATCTTTGCATATGTTTTTAGCTGTTTGTTTTCTTTTCACTGAGTCTTGAATCAAAGACTTATGGTAAGCAATGCTCACAGGATTCCTACTCCTGAGTGGCTTGATTTGCTTTTTAAAGAATAATTCTAATTGCCACAAGGATAATGGATTGTATATGTTCAGCTGTATGTAGGGTCATCAGAGAAGGCAATGACACCCCACTCCAGTACTCTTGCCTGGAAAATCCCATGGTGGGAGGAGCCTAGTAGGCTGCAGTCTATGGGGTTACGAAGAGTCAGACATGACTGAGTTACTTCACTTTCACTTTTCACTTTCATGCATTGGAGAAGAAAATGGCAACCCACTCCAATGTTCTTGCCTGGAGAATCCCAGGGACGGGGGAGCCTGGTGGGCTGCTGTCTATGGGGTCGCACAGAGTTGGACACGACTGAAGTGATTTAGCAGCAGCAGCACCATGTAGGGTCACAGGAAACTTTACCTTACATTTTTTTTTCAACATAGTTAAAATTCAGTTTTAAAATTTATAATTTTCGTTAAACACCAAGGGCTCCATGAAAAGTGTGAACAGGGGTGTTTCCTTTCAAATGTAATTAGCTAGAGCAAGCCCCAGATTATTTGATCTGTTCTTGTCCTGCATCACTGTAGGGGTGGCTTAGATTTAGACAAGTAAATTTGAGTTGTCTGTTACATATCTATGTAGAGATGCCAAGTGGAGAAGGCACGGGCAACCCATTCCAGTACTCTTGCCTGGAAAATCCCATGAACGGGGAGCCTGGTAGGCTGAAGTCCATGGGGTCGCAAAGAGTCAGACACAGCTGAAAGACTTCACTTTCACTTTTCACTTTCATGCATTGGAGAAGGAAATGGCAACCCACTCCAGCATTCTTCCCTGTCTCCAGAATCCCAGGGACATCGGAGCCTGGTGGGCTGCCATCTATGGGGTCACACAGAGTCAGACATGACGGAAGTGACTTAGCAGCAGCAGAGATGCTAAATAGGTTTTTGTAGATGATGACAAAGAAGTTGGGCAGATGAGTCTGAAATTCAGAAAAAATATCTGACAAAGAGTTATAAATTCAGAGCCTCCATCCTATTGGTTATCCTTAAACCCATGGAACTGGGAGAGCTCACCCAAGAGTAAGTATAGATAGAGAAGAAATTCAAGAGATAATCCCTGAAGCACTCCAAATTTTAGAAGTTTGAATAAAAAAGGAGAAAAATTTGGCAAAAAGACTGTTACCATGGTTAATGAAGGTGGTGGTAGCATTGAAAGGAGGAAGCAATAAAAAGTAATTGACTTTTGCTGGGCTAGATGCTGAGAATTCCCTGAATCACAATTAATAGACATAAGAAGTCATGCTGTTTGGATGTGAAAGAAAGAAATTAAACAAGTAAAGAAATTATTTAAAAAGGCACACAGTTTGTGATGGCAGATGTGATAGGGCTGGTTTTACTTTACTAGGGTGATGTGGGCGCAAATCCTTAGTGACTATCCTCTCTTCCTATATGAGTATTCAGGTTCACTCTTTTTTTTTAAGTTCATTTTAAGCCACTTTGCTTTTATGAAAGATTTACCTATTACGTGTGCTCACTAATCAAAATAAATCTGACATGGAGATGGTTTTTATGGGAAGAGGTAATTGCTTAATTTTTATTCATTTTTATTGGAGTATTTACAATGTTTTGTTATTTTCAATGTTGTGTTAGTTTCAGGTATACAGGAAGGTGATTCAGTTATACATATACCCACTCTTTTTTAGGCTCTTTTCCCATATAGGTCAATCCAGAGTATTGAGTAGAGACCCATGTACTATACAGTTCCTTATTAGTCATCTAGTTTATATATAATAGTGTGTATTTGTCAATCTCGGTCTTTCAATATATACCTCTCTCACTTACACTTTGGTAAACACAAGTTTGTTTTCTATATCTTTGACTCTATTTCTGCTTTGTAGATAAGTTCATTTGTATCCTTTTTATAGATTCCACATGTAAGTGATATCATAGGATATTTGTCTTTGTCTCTCTAGTTTACTTCAATTAGTATGACAATTTCTAGGTCCATCCACGTTGCTGAAAATGACATTCTTTCACCCTTTTTATAGCTGAGTAATATTTATATATATATATGTACCTTTCCTCTGTTGATGGACATTTATGTTACTTCCATGTCCTGGCTAACAATCAGCTTTCTTAATGTCAGTACTGATAAGCCCATGAACATACATTGGTTCTGCTGTATAACTTTATGCAAGTTCAGTTCAGTTCAGTTCAGTCGCTCAGTCTTGTCCGACTCTTTGAAACCCCATGAATCGCAGCACGCCAGGCCTCCCTGTTCATCACCAACTCCCGGAGTTCATTCAGACTCACGTCCATCGAGTCCGTGATGCCATCCAGCCATCTCATCCTCAGTTGTCCCCTTCTCCTCCTGCCCCCAATCCCTCCCAGCATCAGAGTCTTTTCCAATGAGTCAACTCTTCGCATGAGGTGGCTAAAGTACTTGAGTTTCAGCTTTAGCATCATTCCTTCCAAAGAAATCCCAGGGTTGATCTCCTTTAGAGTGGACTGGTTGGATCTCCTTGCAGTCCAAGGGACTCTCAAGAGTCTTCTCCAACACCACAGTTCAAAAGCATCAATTCTTCGGTGCTCAGCCTTCTTCACAGTCCAACTCTCACATCCATACATGACCACAGGAAAAACCATAGCCTTGACTAGACGGACCTTAGTGGGCAAAGTAATGTCTCTGCTTTGGAATATGCTATCTAGGTTGGTCATAACTTTTCTTCCAAGGAGTAAGTGTCTTTTAATTTCATGGCTGCAGTCATCATCTGCAGTGATTCTGGAGCCCAAAAAAATAAAGTCTGACACTGTTTCCACTGTTTCCCCATCTATTTCCCATGAAGTGATCGGACCGGACGCCATGATATTCATTTTCTGAATGTTGAGCTTTAGGCCAACTTTTCCACTCTCCTCTTTCACTTTCATCAAAAGGCTTTTTAGCTTCTCTTCACTTTCTGCCATAAGGGTGGTGTCATCTGCATATCTGAGGTTATTGATATTTCTCTCGGCAATCTTGATTCCATTTGTGTTTCTTCCAGTCCAGTGTTTAAACAGTAAATGGGGAGGTAATAACTATGTTGGATTCTCCATGGCCCACTCAATGGAAATTAATATAAGGAAAAATTAGAGCCTCATTCTTTCTATTATAGGAAGCAAGCTGATTACAGCTAATGGCAACATAGCAATTATCTTACCTGGTCCTCTACTTCCTATGTGAAAGTAACATAGGTAGTAACATCCTTATTGTCTTAACATAAGTAACATCCTTATTGTCTTTAACACTTTTCTTCAGTTCAGTTCAGTTCATTTCAGTCACTCAGTCGTGTCTGACTCTTTGCGACCCCATGAATCGCAGCACGGCAGGCCTCCCTGTCCATCACGATCTCCCGGAGTTCAATCAGACTCGCGTCCATCGAGTCAGCGATGCCATCCAGCCATTTCATCCTCTGTCGTCCCCTTCTCCTCCTGCCCCCAATCCCTCCCAGTATCAGAATCTTTTCCAATGAGTCAACTCTTCACATGAGGTGGCCAAAGTACTGGAGTTTCAGCTTCAGCATGATTCCTTCCAAAGAAATCCCAGGGCTGATCTCCTTCAGAATGGACTGGTTGGATCTCCTTGCAGTCCAAGGGACTCTCAAGAGTCTTCTCCAACACCACAGTTCAAAAGCATCAATTCTTCGGTGCTCAGCTTTCTTCACAGTGCAACTCTCACATCCATACATGACCACTGTAAAAACTTTTCTTATCATTTACTATTTCTGTGAAGTTCAGGTTGATAACCCTACAGATCACTTATTAAATATTCTTTAACATCAATAAACTTTATATAAGCAGATTATAAATATTAGTTATTTTATGACTTTTATATTTGCGCTTTATTCACTGTATTGTCAACAAGCATCAGAGAGCTAGAGCTGGATGTCTGATACCCAGTATTACTAGTGTTGATATGTTGAATGAATAAATGAATGAAATAATGAATGTTGAATAAGTTCAGCTGAATAAATGCTGGATTAGTGGCAGAAACTGAGGTTCCACAAGTTAAATAGGGACTCAAGGAAATGACTTCACTTGTTCATATCTATTTCATCTGTAAAAATAGAAAGTTCAAAAGACATTTCTTAGATCTGGCCTTTGGTAATGAATGCTCTGATAGCATATTTCTCCATGTAACAATACTTTTAAAATACTGATTTAATAAAATGTGGAATTCTATGCAACAAAATTCAGTGATATCTTAGAAACTAAAGACAAGTGATAACTTACATTTCTCATCATTAAAAAAATTCATACTATTAGAAGATCAATGGAAGCTGTGAAAAATAAAATACGGTCATTCTAAATGTGATAGTGTAATAAAAATAAAAGACAGATATTAACTGGATATAGGCTTGATGTTAAACTGGATATTTATGTAAAGTATCACACTTAATTTTTACAGCAAAAGTACTTAAATATAAGTACTGATGGTATTTTGTTGTTGTTGTTCAGTCACCCAGTCATCTCTGACTCTTTGCTACTCCATGGACCACAACATGCCAGGCCTTTCTGTCCCTCATCATCTCCCGAAGTTTACCCAGGTTCATGTCCATCACATTGGTTTGCCGTCCAGCCATCTCATTCAATGACCCCCTCTTCTGACTCTGATGTCATTCTTTCCCAGAATCAGGGACTTTTCCAATGAGTCAGTTGTTCACATCAGATGGCCAAAATACCAGAATTTCAATTTCAGCATCAGTTCTTCCAATGAGTGTTCAAGGTTGATTTCCCTGAAGATTAACTGGTTTGATCTCTTTGTTGTCTGAGGGACTCTCACAAGTCTTCTCCAGCACCATAGCTCAAAGGCATTAAATTTCACAATTACTGATATAAGCACAGAGGAGTCAAATAAGTGTCCTAAGTGATTACCTGGTGCACAGGTAATCAGCAAATGATAGAACCAGATCTCCAACTTTGGGATTTCTGATTAGAGATTCTATAACACTTACATGCTGCTCTATATTGCCTCACATCCACAAACAATAAAATATTAGAGGATCTATTTTGAAATTTATTTTTAAAACCACTTATTGATTGGAAAATGCATCAATCTTACCATCAAAAATTCTTATTTAAAAATTTTTTTACCATACATTATGTTTTCTTTCTTTTTGTCACAGTTTTTATCATCAATTTTTTAAATACTTGAAATATTTATAAACTTCTCACTGACACAAATTAATCAGCAACTATAACATTATACCACTTGGACATCTAATATTTTTGTCAAGACATATTATAATTTAACATGCTATTAACTCAAGAAACTTATACTATTAAGAATTAATATAAGCCACTAACCTCTATGAAAGATTTGCTTATTTGTCCATTTAGAATGACTAGGTAGAATCTTTCTAGATTTCAAATAGTTTCTGGATCTGGAGTTGCTTCTCAACAACCAATTCAAATTTTGGCATTTCTGTGCACCATTAGTTTTAGGTGGTGCTCTTCACATCTGGCTGCCCTCCAGCATCACCAGCTGTGTGCTGGTGATGTGCCCTCTGATCCCAGGAGACTGATGGGGATGTGGAGGCACCTTATATCAGGGGAGTCAGGGCCACTGTCATGAAATTTGTGTCCTTAGGGCTCCACATGCCAAGGGAGCAAAGCACATCCATTGGCCTCTAACACAATCAATTCTAAATATCCTTTATATAAATGGACTTTTATATTTTACAGATTGCCTGATTTGAAGTTGGCTTTACTTTTATTCTGTATTACATCAGCATCTTAAAACAATCAATAATATCATCTCAAAGACTAGGAAATTACATTTCTCTGTACACATAAATTATACAAATTTATATAATTTAAAATGATAAAATAAATTTTAAAATCTCTTTAAAAGGACTTGCAGAAACGAGTTACAAAAGCAAATAACTCTTTTTGTTGGTAAATAATAATTCACTAATATTGTTTTATTTTGAACTACAAATACTTTGATAGCAGTCCCTATTTATCTTATTGTATACCAGAACACTTTACCTGCCTCCTGAGAAATCTGTATGCAGATCAGGAAGCAACAGTTAGAACTGGATATGGAAAAATGGATTGGTTCAAAATTGGGAAATGAGTATGTCAAGGCTGTATACTGTCACCCTGATTATTTAACTTACATGCAGGGCACATCATGTGAAATGCTGGGCTGGTTGAAGCAAAAGCTGGAATCAAGTTTGCTAGGAGAAATATCAATAAACTCAGATATACAGATAACACAACCCTTATGGTAGAAAGCAGAGAATTAAGAGCCTCTTGATGAAAGTGAAAGAGGAGAGTGAAAAAGCTGACTTAAAGCTCAACATTCAAAGAACTAAGATCATGGCATCTGGTCCCATCACTACATGGCAAATAGATGGGGAAACAGTGGAAACAGTAAGAGACATTATCTTCTTTGGATCCAAAATCACTGCAGATGGTGACTGCAACCATGAAATTAAAAGCTGCTTGCTCCTTGGAAGAAAAGCTGTGACAAACCTAGACAGCATATTAAAAAGCAGAGACATTACTTTGCCAAACAAGGTCTGTCTAGTCAAAGCTATGGTTTTTCCAGTAGTCATGTATGGATGTGAGAGTTGGACCATGAAGAAACCTGAGCCCTGAAGAATTGATGCTTCTGAACTGTGGTGTTGGAGAAGACTCTTGAGATTCCCTTGGACTACAAGGAGATCCAACCAGTCAATCCTAAAGGAAATCAGTCCTGAATATTCACTGGAAGGACTGATGCTGAAGCTGAAACTCCAATATTTTGGCCACCTGATTTGAAGAAAAGAACCTGATGCTGGGAAAGATTAAAGGCAGGAGGAGATGGGGATTACAGAGAATGAGATGGTTTGATGTCATCACCAACTCAATGGACATGAGTTTGAGTAAGTTCCAGGAGTTGGTGATCGACAGGGAAGCCCGGCATGCTTCAGTTCGTGTGGTATCAAAGATTCAGACACTATTGAGTGACTGAATTAAATTGAGTTTTGGTAAAATATCTGCAATTTGATTTTTTATGCTTTAAAAATTTCAGACCCAGAATTGTTCTCTGGACTCTCTTAATATTAAGTGGAGGTCTAGGAAGTGTTAATTTTCATGGACCACAGAGTGTGTTTGAAAATTCACTAATTTTTGAAATCTGCTTGTGGGAAAACATCTTAATGCCCTTTGAACTTCTGATATTGAAGTAGAGAATTTTCAGCAGATACGTCAGCCCTGATTTTATTATATTTTATCCCTTAAGATTATTTCTATTATGAGAAATTCAAATGGGTTTAATAATAGCCATCAGTTCAAGTCCCCTTCTTGCACATATGCCCATGTTTTGGATCTCAGCAATTTCCACTGAGATTAAAGTTTAGCCCCATCAGATTTCCACATCTGAGTGACTGAAATTATGTAAACACTTCATAAATGTAGAAAAGCTCAAATATATAAAAGCTAATACCTCTGCTGTGGGAGAGAAAGCTGAATTAGATGCAGTATAACATTAGAATTCCAGGTAGCCACAATCAGGTCAGTGTTCTTTTTACCTCTTTTAAAAACTTCAGCTCACTGTCCTAGGTCAAAGTCTGATTGTTATTGATTACTCCAAGACTGGTACAAAACTTTCATAAATTATGTCGCCATATGCAGGAGTTGATAATATTTTATGTGAAATAAATGCACTATAGTCAAAACAAATTCAGTATTACTTTGTATTTTTGACTGTATAATTTAGCAAAATTTAAAAAATGAGTATAGATTTTCATTTCCATTATAAATGCAGAAAATAAAGATATATTTCATTATTCATGAATGAAATATCACATAGTTCAGTTCAGTTCAGTTCAGTTCAGTCACTCAGTCGTGTCCAATTCTTTGCAAACCCATGAATTGTAGCACACCAGGCCTCCCTGTCCATCACCAACTCCCAGAGTTCACCCAAACTCATACCCATTGAGTCAGTGATGCCATCCAGCCATCTCACCCTCTGCCATCCCCTTCTCCTCCTGCCCCCAATCCCTCCCAGCATCAGAGTCTTTGCCAATGAGTCAACTCTTCACATGAGGTGGCCAAAGTATTGGAGTTTCAGCTTTAGCATTATTCCTTCCAAAGAAATCCCAGGGTTGATCTCCTTCAGAATGGACTGGTTGGATCTCCTTGCAGTCCAAGGGACTCTCAAGAGTCTTCTCCAACACCACAGTTCAAAAGCATCAATTCTTCGGCACTCAGCTTTCTTCACAGTCCAACTCTCACATCCATACATGACCACTGGAAAAACAATAGCCTTGACTAGACAGAACTTGTTGGCAAAGTAAGGTCTCTGCTTTTTAATATGCTGTCTAGGTTGGTCATAACTTTCCTTCGAAGGGGTAAGCATCTTTTAAATTCATGGTATAATCAGAATGATCATATTCTTTGCAGCCAAAGATGGAGAAGCTCTATACAGTCAGCAAAAACAAGACCAGGAGTTGACTGTAGCTCAGATCATGAACTTCTTATTGCCAAATTCAGACTTAAATTGAAGAAAGTAGAGAAAACCACTGGACCATTCAGGTATGACCTAAATCAAATTCCTTATGATTATACAGTGGAAGTGAGAAATAGATTTAAGGGACTTCATCTGATAGAGTGCCTGATGAACTATGGACTGAGGTTCATGAGATTGTACAGGAGACAGGGATCAAGATCATCCCCATGGAAAAGAAATGCGAAAAAGCAAAATGGGTGTCTGGGGAGGCCTTACAAATAGCTGTGAAAATAAAAGAAGTGAAAAGCAAAGGAGAAAAGGAAAGATATAAGCATCTGAATGCAGAGTTCCAAAGAATAGCAAAGAGAGATAAGAAAGTCTTCCTCAGCAATCAATGCAAAGAAATAGAGGGAAAGAGCAGAATGGGAAAGACTAGAGATCTCTTCAAGAAAATTAGAGATACCAAGGGAACATTTCATGTAAAAATGGGCTCAATAAAGGACAGAAATTGTATGCACCTGACAGAAGCAGAATATATTAAGAGGTAGCAAGAATATGCAGAAGAACTGTACAAAAAGATCTTCATGACCCAGATAATCATGATGGTGTGATCACTCACCTAGAGCCAGACATCCTGGAATGTGAAGTCAAGTGGGCCTGAGAAAGCATCACTGTGAACAAAGCTGGTGGAGGTGATGGAATTGCAGTTGAGCTATTTCAAATCCTGGAAGATGATGCTGTGAAAGTGCTGCACTCAATATGCCAGCAAATTTGGAAAACTCAACAGTGGCCACAGGACTGGAAAAGGTCAGTTTTCATTCCCATCTCAATGAAAGGCAATGCCAAAGAATGCTCAAACTGCTGCACAATTGCACTCATCTCACACGCTAGTAAAGTAATGCTCAAACTTCTCCAAGCCAGGCTTCAGCAACATGTGAACCATGAACTTCCAGATGTTCAAGCTGGATTTAGAAAAGGCAGAGGAACCAGAGATCAAATTGCCAACATCTGCTGGATCATGGAAAAAGGAAGAGAGTTCCAGAAAAACATCTATTTCTGCTTTATTGACTATGCCAAAGCTTTTGACTGTGTGGATCACAATAAACTGTGGAAATATCACATAGATTACAGTCATATACCTGCTGTTTATTATTCTCAAGAATATTTATGCTAATATCTCTCTGAAACATGCAGAATTAATAGTAGCTCTATTTCATTTGTTAAATATCTATGATGGTCCAGGCAGGTACTCTACTGGATTTACAGATAATAAACATATAATGGGAAATATAAATCCTTTATTTGAGAGATGCTTTAAAATGGTAGGAGAATGATGGACAAACTTACTCCCAAATCAGTTGTATTAGTAACTGCTATTTATGTACAATGAGTCTTTTTTATGTAAAGGAAGTTTGAGGGCAGTAACAGAATTGGTACCTAGGGGATTTCTATACATCCCCTATATTTGAGTTTGCATAGCAAGCAAATTTTTGCTTACATTGTATATTTATCTGGGATAGCATTTACCTGTCTGGTGGAAAATTGGGGTTCCTGGAAATTGGGAGGCTCAAGCTAGTTTGATCAGTCTTTATTGAAAGCTGCCCAAATCCTACTCAGTCCAGTGCTTATAATACTTTTTTAATTTTTTTTTTTGTTTTACTTTATTGGAGTATAGTTGATTTACACTGTGGTGTTCAAGTTTTAAATAAAGAAGAGTGTCTGGCCCAGCTTGGGCTGTGAGTCCAGCCACTGCCGAAGAGTGGGGCTGGTGGAGAGGGGAGGTTTGAGTGATAGTCCATGCAAGATTCTATGCACTGGGGAGAGGAGGGCACTCAGAGCATACATGAGTGAATGCACTGGGGAGAGGAGGGCACTCAAAGCATAAGTGTGCTGTTTCTGGATGGAAGGAACCAAAAGGTGTGCACGTGGCCAGATGCCTTGGTTTTCTCATCTTGTCAGTTACCCAGACATGGCATATGGCAGGCTCAGGGAGGGAATGGGGATCCCTAGCATGCACATGATGACATATATGGAGTTAAGATTTCAGAGTCAAGGCAGTGTTGGACAATGTGGGGTTATATCCCACATTTTATTGTACTTTGGGAGCTCAGTTTGAAATCGTAAAATGAATGAATGAATGGTCTACATGGTATGATGGAGAAGATACTGGACTCACATTTAGAGACAGTCGTGTCCTCTACGCTACCACCTAATGTAGGTTTGTCTTCAGGAAAGTCATGCCCCTTCCTCAGTTCTTCTACCAATAAAGCAAAGAGGGATATTCACAGTGGCCCTCTCAATACTTACCTGCCAGGAGTTTATGGGCGTGGATACACTTAGGAATAGCAGATGACTCCACAGAGACAGGGCCTCCTCACCCTGTGTACTGGAAGCAAATCCGAGACAGATGTCCTGGATACAGAAAAGTTAAAAACCCATCATAGTAGGAGTCCAGGGGAAAAATAGGCCAAGCTGAGATTCACCATCTCCAGCCTCCTCCATTAGAGGCTTCCTCCTTAGCTTCAGAGCCAATATGGGAAGGGTGCAGCCCCCTTTATGAAGCATTACTTCATAAAGTTAAAGCTACCCCTACAGACAGTAGTAACAGTAAGATCTTGACACACTTTACATTTCTGAAACTAATTTTTCCACAGTTTCAAGAAGTGGATTCAGAACATTTTCTAACACAATATGCCTTGAATTTACAGGGAATACAGGCTGTATGGAAATAAGAGTTGAAGTTTATAGATGTAAGATGTAAGATGAACCCTGTTGTTTGTTAAGCCCCTAATGCTCAAGCTGAACATTTGATCCTACATTCCAATTTAATTCTACAACCACCTTGAGAGGACTGTGTCCTTATTAGCAGGTTGCACTTAACTCAACAGAAGTTGCAAGTGCCTGAGTAACTTGCCCAAGATGGCATCATGAGTGATGTAGGTGGAATTTGTATCCAACCATCCTGGCAAATTTATTATTAAATATAATGTTCTATAAGACAGTAACTCTGTAGTGCTTTTCCTAGTCATCCCCTCCTGCATCCAACAGAATGCATATGAGGAAAAATTTAATTTAATTTTAATATGAGCTCTTATGAGGTCATTTATTTCCTTATCCTCTCTCAATTGTCTAATAATTAATCTAATGAGAATAGACAAGAATCCTGAAATATGTTAAATACTAAAGTGTGGGTTTCTTTTTGTGTTTGTTTTTAAATAGCTACAGAGGGGTTACTCTAGCTATGGAAGGTGAGCAATACAGAAAGATAAAGACAGAAATGCTGTCTTAAAGCTAGTATAAAGATTCAGAGACAGTCTGGTTGTGATCTCTTGCATGCATGCACAAGACTTGCATTCATGAAAACTAAGCTTGACTTTCAAGCTTTCTAAAAGATCCCAAAAAATACTGCATTGAGATTTATAATTCCACACTCTCTAGTGGATGAACATTATCATGTAATGAGGAATTTTAAAAAATGGACCATAAATGAATGAAATGAGCACAAATTCTGACACCTGGGCACTCTCACCATCTCTGTGACTGGTCCCTGTCTAGGTCACTGTGCCCAACTAGGCCTTACAAAAAGCTGAGAAAAGAAGAGAAGCAAAAGGCAAAGGAGAAAAGGAAAGATATACCTATTTGAATGTAGAGTTCCAAAGAATAGCAAGGAGAGATAAGAAAGCCTTCCTCAGTGATTAATGCAAAAACTAGAGGAAAACAATAGAATGGGAAAGACTAGAATTATCTTCAAGAAAATTAGAGATACCAAGAGAATATTTCACTCAAAAATGAGCACAATAAAGGACAGAAATAATATGGACCTAACAGAAGTGGAAAATATTAAGAAGACGTGGCAAGAACACATAAAATAACTATACAAAGTATATCATCATGACCCAGATAACCGCAATGGTGTGATCACTCACCTAGAGCCAGACATCTGGAATGTGAAGTCAAGTGGGCCTTAGGAAGCAGTACTATGAATAAAGTTAGTGGCGATGATGGAATTCCAGCTGTTTCAAATCCTGGAAGATGATGCTGTGAAAGTGCTGCACTCAATATGCCAGCAAATTTGGAAAACTCAACAGTGGCCACAGGACCGGAAAAGGTCAGTTTTCATTTCAATCCCAAAGAAAGGCAATGCCAAAGAATGCTCAAACTACTGCACAATTGCACTCATCTCACACGCTAGCAATGTAATGCTCAAAATTCTCCAAGCCAGGCTTCAGCAATATGTGAACCATGAACTTCCAGATGTTCAAGCTGGATTTAGAAAAGGCAGAGGAACCAGAGATCAAATTCCCAAGTGTCGGGAGCCAGCCTGAGGAATCCCACCCGTGACAAGGTCATGTGGAAGGAAGCCTGACAAAATGCAAGGATGTGTTTGGCTGCAGGGATTCCCCCTGGAAATTCCTGAGCATCCACCCGCCAAGACCAGAATCTGCCTGGTTTACTATGTTATGCTTTCCACCTACTCTTCTGTCATTAACAGGGGACTGTCCCCCCACCACCTTTTTCTGGAAAAAAAATTAGAGCTTTTAGATAATAAATCTCCTGGGCATAATACGAGTGTCTCAATCCAAAAACCCCTCTGATGGCTTTCTAGCCTGCCTGCAGGAGTCATACAGCTGTGCACGCGATTGTTTGAGGCCTCCCAACTGCGGGAGGTACAGGAAGCTTAAAATATCCTAGGAATGTCGGGGCTTCCGAGGAGTCAAAATCATTAGAATAGGACTGATTAAAGGTTTCATTTGTTGAGCCAATACTTGCTGCCAAATTTTCATATCTTTTATTTTTAGGTATAGTTGGTATATAGAAAAACATGTAGTAGACCTGGTATTAGCAAAACTAGATCTTTGAGTTAAGTACTTTCTTTGTTATAACCCACTGCACCTTTGTTCTATAGGAATATAACTTTTTTGTACTTTGAGGGTGATGCAGAGTAAAGAAGAAACACTTCTAGGGAAAAGGAGTTTTCTGGACAATTATCCAGGAAGAGAGCCATAAAAATGTTAACAAGCCTCTTAGCCAGAAGATAATGTAAACCCCCTGAGACCTTTTGTATACAGGAGGGTATGCAAAAAGAAAGCATTGTCTCAATGAGGGTCAGGACTGCTGCCCCTGCATAACTCTATATCTTTATGTACAACTTGGGGTATATAAGCTGATTTTGAAAAATAGCTTTTGGAGTCTTGTACCGATGCTGGGCTTCCCCATGTCATTCTTTTCTTTTTCTGGCTGAATTCCCATCTGGAGCAGGGAGGCTCATCATGTCTACTTATTTGTCCCAGCTTCTAAGATCCATAAGAGAGAGAGCCCAAGGCGGGGCACTCTCCGATATTCAAACGGACACCGGTGGCCTAACGTAGATGGTGCAAGTTCCTTGTCTGGAACTTTATTGGTCTTCCATATAATCCAAGTTATTCAGCCCTCTTTCTCTACTTAATTTTCCTACTATACTATTGTTTCTTAATCTAATCTTATATTAATAAACAAATAAGTTTTTCTCACGCCAATGCCGTCCCTGCTTAGAATTCCCTGGATCCACCGGGGTAGGACCCCGGCACCCAACATCCTCTGGATCATGGAAAAAGCAAGAGAGTTCCAGAAAAATACCTATTTCTGCTTTATTGATTATGCCAATGCCTTTGACTGTGTGGATCACAATAAGCTGTGAAAAATTCTTAAAGAGATAGGAATAACAGATCACCTTACCTGCTTCCTGAGAAATCTGTGTGAAGGTCAAGAAGCAACAGTTAGAACTGAAAATGAAACAACAGGCCCAGTGCCAAATCAGAAAAGGAATATGTCAAGGCTGTATATTGTTACCCTGCTTGTTTAATTTATATGCAGAGTACATCATGCAAAATACCAGGCTGGATGAAGCACAAGCTGTAATCAAGATTGCTGGGAGAAATATCAATAACCTCAGATATGCAGATGACACCATCTTTATGACAGAAAGTGAAGAGGAACTAAAGAGCCTCTTGATGAAACTGAAAGAGGAGAGTGAAAAAGTTGACTTAAAACTCAGCATTCAAAAAACTAAGATCATGGCATCTTGTCCCATCAATTCATGGCAAATAGATGGGGAAATAATGAAAACAGTGGTAGACATTATTTTGGGGGGCTCCAAAGTCACTGCATACGGTGTTTGCAGCCAAGTAATCAAAAGTCTCTTGCTCCTTGGAAGAAAATCTATGGCCAAACTAGACAACATATCAAAAAACAGAGACATTACTTTGCCAACAAAGGTCCATCTAGTCAAGGCTATGGTTTTTCCAGTAGTCATGTATGGATGTGAGAGTTGGACTATCCTGAAAACTGAGCGCAGAAGAATTGATGCTTTTGAACTGTGGTAATGAATAAGACTCTTGACAGCCCCTTGGACTGCAAAGAGATCCAACCAGTCCATTCTAAAGGAAATCAGTTCTGAATATCCACTTAAAGGACTGATGCTGAGGCTGAAGCTCCAATACTTTGGCCACCTGATGGGAAGAACTGACTCATTAGAAAAGACTGAAGATGGGAAAGATTGAAGGCAGGAAGAGTAGGGGATGACAGATAGTTTGATGGCATCACTGACTCAATGGACATGAACTTAAGTAAACTCTGGGAGTTGGTGATGGACAGGGAGGCCTGGTGTGCTGCAGTTCGTGGAGTCACAAAGAGTCGGGCATGACTGAGAGACTGAACTGAACTGAATTGAATCTATATAATGTAAAACTGCATCATATGACATCACTTATCAGTTCAGTTCAGATAAGTGGCATCACTTATATGTAGGGTCTAAAGAATACAACAGGCTAGTGACTATAACAAAAAAGAAGTTAATCAGATATAGAGAACACATTAGTGATTACTAGTGTGGGGAGGAGCGAGAAGGAGCAAGATTGGGGCAAGGGGTTAAAAACACAAGCTATTATGTATAAAGCAAGCCACAAGGGCATATTGCAGAACACGGTAAATATAATCATCATTTTATAATAACTATAAAAGAAATGCAACCTTTAAAATTCATGAATCATTATATTGTGTACCTTTAACTTATATAATATTATACATCAACTATACTTCAATTCAAAAAGAATTGCCGAAAAAAGACCTAGTATCACCCACCTTTCATACAACCCCTGAAATGAAGCCATAACCTCCTGCATTTATCAGCTGTTCTGGACCCTTTATTCTCTGTCTTTTCATAACTGCAAAGATGGGTGAATTAAATAAACCCTCATGAACTTTTCACTGGTGCTCTGCCAACTTAGCCAATGACCAATTTTTTATGTTCTTTTTTTCTCATCCAAATAAGTTTTGGTTTGAAACATTTTCAAACTAGAGTGTGCAAACTCTTTTTATTTTATTTTTTTTATATTGTTGATTTCAGCATTCTTATTTACTACTGTAAGACAAAATTTTCACATTAAGTGTTGGATAATTCAGATTAATCAGGTACTATGAACCATTTTCCTCTTTTCCCCAGCTCTCTGATTAAACTGAAAATTTACTGTAATTAATTTTAGATGAATTAAAGTCCATAGTGCCCATTCAATTTATTTTTTATTTATTTATTTATTTTTAATTTTTATTTTTACTTTATTTTACTTTACAATACTGTATTGGTTTTGCCATACATGGACATGAATCCAACATGTGTGTACATTAGTTCCCAAACATGAACCCCCCTCCTACCTCCCACCCCATATCATCTCTCTGGATCATCCCCGTGCACCAGGCCCAAGCATCCTGTATCCTGCATCAAACATAGACTGGCGATTCGTTTCTTACATGATTGTATACATGTTTCAATGCCATTCTCCCAAATCACCCCACCCTCTCCCTCTCCCTCAGAGTCCAAAAGTCCGTTCTACACATCAGTGTCTCTTTTGCTGTCTCGCATACAGGGTCATCATTGCCAACTTTCTAAATTCCATATATATGTGTTAGTATACTGTATTGGTGTTTTTCTTTCTGCCTTACTTCACTCTGTATAATTGGCTCCAGTTTCATCCATCTCATTAGGACTGATTTAAATGCATTCTTTTTAATGGCTGAGTAATACTCCATTGTGTATATGTACCACAGTTTTCTTATCCATCCATCTGCTGATGGACATCTAGGTTGTTTCCATGTCCTGGCTATTATAAACAGTACTGCAATGAACATTGGGCTACACAGGTCTCTTTCAATTCTGGTTTCCTCGGTGTGTATGCCCAAAGTGGCATTGCTGGGTCATAAGGCAGTTCTATTTGCAATTTTTTAAGGAATCTCCACACTGTTCTCCATAGTGGCTGTACTAGTTTGCATTCCCACCAACAGTGTAAGAGGGTTCCCTTTTCTCCACACCCTCTCCAGCATTTATTGCTTGCATACTTTTGGATCGCAGCCATTCTGACTGGTGTGAAGTGGTACCTCACTGTGGTCTTGATTTGCACTTCTCTAATAATGAGTGATATTGAGCATCTTTTCATGTGTTTGTTAGCCATCCATATGTCTTCTTCGGAGAAATATATATTTAGTTCTTTGGCCCATTTTTTGATTGGGTTGTTTATTTTTCTGGAATTGAGTTGCATAAGTTGCTTGTATATTTTTGGGATTAGTTGTTTGTCAGTTACTTCATTTGCTATTATTTTCTCCCATTCCAAAGGTTGTCTTTTCACCTTGCTTATATTTTCCTTTGTTGTGCAGAAGCTTTTAATTATAATTAGATCCCATTTGTTTATTTTTGCTTTTATTTCCAGAATTCTGGGAGGTGGATCATAGAGGATCCTGCTGTGATTTATGCCGGAGAGTGTTTAGCCTATGTTCTCCTCTAGGAGTTTTATAGTTTCTGGTCTTATATTTAGATCTTTAATGCATTTTGAGTTTATTTTTGTGTATTGTATTAGAAAGTGATCTAGTTTCATTCTTTTACAAGTGATTGACCAGTTTTCCCAGCACCACTTGTTAAAGAGATTGTCTTTACTCCATTGTATATTCTTGCCTCCTTTGTCAAAGATAAGGTGTCCATAGGTGTGTGGATTTATCTCTAGGCTTTCTATTTTGTTCCATTTATCTATATTTCTGTCTTTGTGCCAGTACCATACTCACTTAATGACTGTGACTTTGTAGTAGAGCCTGAACTCAGGCAGCTTGATTCCTCCAGTTCCATTCTTCTTTCTCAAGATTGCTTTGGCTATTTGAGGATTTTTTGTATTTCCATACAAATTGTGAAATTATTTGTTCTAGCTCTGTGAAAAATACCGCTGGTAGCTTGATAGGGCTTGCATTGAATCTGTAGATTGCTTTGGGTAGAATACTCATTTTCACTATATTGATTCTTCCGATCCATGAACATGGTATATTTCTCCATCTATTAGTGTCCTCTTGGATTTCTTTCATCAGTGTTTTATAGTTTTCGATATATAGGTCTTTAGTTTCTTTAGTTAGATATATTCCTAAGTATTTTATTCTTTTCGTTGCAATGGTGAATGGAACTGTTTCCTTAATTTCTTTTTCTACTTTCTCATTATTCGTGTATAGGAATGCAAAGGATTTCTGTGTGTTGATTTTATATTCTGCAACTTTACTATATTCATTGATTAGCTCTAGTAATTTTCTGGTGGAGTCTTTAGGGTTTTCTTTGTAGAGGATCATGTCATCTGCAAACAGTGAGAGTTTTACTTCTTCTTTTCCAATTTGGATTCCTTTGGTTTCTTTTTCTGCTCTGATTGCTGTGGCCAAAACTTCCAGAACTATGTTGAATAGTGGTGGTGAAAGTGGGCACCCTTGTCTTGTTCCTGACTTTAGGGGAAATGCTTTCAATTTTTCACCATTGAGGATAATGTTTGCTGTGGGTTTGTCATATATAGCTTTTATTATGTTGAGGTATGTTCCTTCTATTCCTGCTTTATGGAGAGTTTTTATCATAAATGGATATTGAATTTTGTCAAAGGCCTTCTCTGCATCTATTGAGATAATCATATGGCTTTTATTTTTCAATTTGTTAATGTGGTGTATTACAGTGATTGATTTCCTGATATTGAGGAATCCTTGCATCCCTGGGATAAAGCCCACTTGGTCATGGTGTATGATCTTTTTAATGTGTTGTTGGATTCTGATTGCTAGAATTTTGTTGAGGATTTTTGCATCTATGTTCATCAGTGATATTGGCCTGTAGTTTTCTTTTTTTGTAGCATCTTTGTCAGGTTTTGGTATTAGGGTGGTGGTCGCCTCATAGAATGAGTTTGGAAGTTTACCTTCCTCTGCAATTTTCTGGAAGAGTTTGAATATGATAGGTGTTAGCTCTTCTCAAAATTTTTGGTAGAATTCAGTGTGCAAACTCTTTTTAAAAACTCATTTCCTTTTGTTTTCATGTTAGGAATTACAAACACTTAACTTTTTGAAAATGCCACATCTCCTATTAGGAGGCAATCTTCCTTTCAGAGGTGTGGACACTGCTTTTATTCAAAAAGGCTCTATTTCAGTTCAGTTCAGTTCAGTTCAGTTGCTCAGTTGTGTCCGATTCTTTGTGATCCCATGAATTGCAGCACACCAGTCCTCCCTGTCCATCACCAACTCCCAGAGTTCGCCCAAACTCATGTGCATCGAGTCAGTGATGTCATCCAGCCATCTCATCCTCTGTCATCCCTTTCTCTTCCTTCCGCCAATCCCTCCCAGCATCAGACTCTCTTCCAATGAGTCAATTCTTCACATGAGGTGGCCTAGGTATTGGAGTTTCAGCTTTAGCAACAGTCCTTTCAAAGAAATCCCAGGGCTGATCTCCTTCAGAATGGACTGGTTGGATCTCCTTGCAGTCCAAGAGACTCTCAAGAGTCTTCTCCAACACCACAGTTCAAAAGCACCAATTCTTCATTGCTCAGCTTTCTTTACAGTCCAACTTTCACATCCATACATGACCACAGGAAAAACCATAGCCTTGACTAGACGGACCTTGTTGGCAAAGTAATGTCTCTGCTTTTGAATATGCTATCTAGGTTGGTCATAACTTGTCTTCCAAGGAGTAAACATCTTTTAATTTCATGGCTGCAGTCACCATCTGCAGTGATTTTGGAGCCAAAAAAAATAAAGTCTGACACTGTTTCCACTGTTTCCCCATCTCTTTCCCATGAAGTGACGGGACCAGATGCCATGATCTTCATTTTCTGAATGTTGAGCTTTAAGCCAACTTTTTCACTCTCCTCTTTCACTTTCATCAATAGACTTTTTAGTTCCTCTTCACTTTCTGCCATAAGGGTGGTGTCATCTGCATATCTCAGGTTATTGATATTTCTCCCGGCAATTTTAATTCCAGCTTGTGTTTCTTCCAGCCCAGCGTTTCTCATGATGTACTCTGCATAGGAGTTAAATGAGCAGGGTGACAATATACAGCATTGATGTACTCTTTTTCCTATTTGGAACCAGTCTGTGGTTCCATGTCCAGTTCTAACTGTTGTTTCCTGACCTGCATAAAGGTTTCTCAAGAGGCAGGTTAGGTGGTCTGGTATTCCCATTTCTCTCAGAATTTTCCACAGTTTATTGTGATCTACACAGTCAAAGGCTTTGGCATAGTCAATAAAGCAGAAATAGATGTTTTTCTGGAACTCTCTTGCTTTCTTGATGATCCAGAGGATGTTGGCAATTTGATCTCTGGTTCTTCTCCCTTTTCTAAAACCAGCTTGAACATCTGGAAGTTCATGGTTCACATATTGCTGAAGCCTGGCTTGGAGAATTTTGAGCATTGCTTTGCTAGCGTGTGAGATGAGTGCAATTGTGAGGTAGTTTGAGCATGGCTCTGTTTACTTGTGTTTAAATAAATGAAATCATCCTATATACTTTGCAAATAATCCTATTAAACCACTTCTCATTTTACTTTACATTCTCAGTCTTATTTGGTGGAAATCTCTTTAGGTCAAATGGCAGAGAGCCAATTCATTCTTTTTCATTATTGCGTAATATTTCAGGCTGTAGTTCCACTATAACTTAATCATTTCTCTGCTAATGAGCATTGTTTACTCTGTTAATCAGGTTCTGGTCAGGAGAGAGAAACCAGGATTTTTGTTTTATCATATAGAATTTATTATAAAGACCTATTTCCTAGATGTAAAAGATCACTGAAAGTGAAAGTGAAGTCGTGTCTGACTCTTAGCTACCCCATGGACTGTAGCCTACCAGGCTCCTCGGTCCATGGGATTTTCCAGGTCAGAATACTGGAGTGGGTTGCCATTTCCTTCTCCAGGGGATCTTCCCGACCCAGGGATTGAATGCAGGTCTCCTGCATTGCCGGCAGATGCTTTCCCTCTGAGCTGCCAACAGTAAACGGGGAAGAAAAAAAAAAAAAAAAAAAAACAGGACAGTAAGATATTACAAACTGGAATTGCCAGAAGCCTTCATCTGCCCCCAGGTCTGTGTGAACAAAGAAAGGATAATGAAATTATTAAAAGTTTGGAGGAGGCACCAGTGGAACCAAAACTCAGACTTCTGAGGAGGGAGCCAGCTGGGCTGGTGCTGAAGTCTAAAACTTGAATCTGCTTCCACAAATGTGCTGCCTGTGAAAGAAGTGATCCTAGGCTGATACTCACACACAAGAAGCAGTTAAAGAGCCGACAGGAAGCAGTCCCACATTCTTTACCCAGGCTTCCAGTTTCTCTGTGGAGCCCTTCATAGCATGTATTCAGAGGGAGATGTGTGACTTTCCATCATCCCAGATCCAGAGTAGAATTAGGAGAGTGGGCTTAAAGGCACCAGACATTAACTTACCAACTGACACATCTCTGTTGCAAGACAGTTTTTTTGTCAATTAAAAACAGAGCTGTATTGAATTCTTAATTATATACCCTTATGTACCAGTGCTTTTATGTCTCTGGGATAGATTCCAAGTGGTGAGATTGCTGCATAAAATGATATTTTAAAATTTAACAGATGTTGAAAAATGTTTTTTTTTGTTGTTGTTGTTCAAATGATACTGCAGAAATTAACAGACCTGCTAGTAATTCTTAAGAGAATTCCTTCTTCTCACCCACCAGCAATAGAGGCTATTGCTCTTTTCCATTCTCCCAGCATAATGGATATAAAGCATTGTCTTGTTACCTCAATTTTCTTTCTCCTGACTGCTTGTGATTTTAAGTATGTTGTCATATGCATATTAACAATCTGTAGTTACTTTTTATTCATTTCAATTCTTGTCTTTTGCTTAATTTTTGTTGTTGCTGTTGTTGTTGGGATTCTTTCTGTTACCATTTGTGTGCATGTGTGAATAGACAAAGCCTTAGATTCCTCAGTGATTCAGATCATAAAAAATCTGCCTGCAATGCAGGAGATCAAGGTTCAATCCCTTGAGAAGGAAACAGCTACCCACTCCAGTATTCTTGCCTGGAGAATTACATGGACAGAGGAGCCTAGTAGGCTACAGTCCACAGGGTCGCAAAGAGTCGGACATGACTTAGCAACTATCATTTTGACAATTATAGAAACTGAACTTTATCAGTCTTCTGTACTGTACTTTTTTCTAACTCTATTGTTTGTTTATTCACTTCTATATTTGCATTTTTCCAATATAATATAGCCAAATACAACTTACCACTTCTGATTCCTGTATTATATAGATCTCTCTCACCCAAAAATTGGATTTATAATATAGGTTTATTTCAAGGATTTTTATTACTTTTTATATTTTAAACTTTGTTTTATATACTCTGGCTATAAATGTCATTTGATATGGATTTACTTTTTATTGTCCAAAAGCATTTATTATATTACCTATCATTTCAATATTAGTTTGACTACTAGTTTTATTAGATGTGAAATTCCTATACTTATTTGGTTTTCTACTCTAGATTTTACTGGCTTTTGACTAGAATTTCCTTGGCAACTCAGTTGGTAATGAATCCGCCTGTCATGCCGGAGTCCCTTGTTCAATTTCTGGGTGGGGAAGATCCCCTGGAAAAGTGAAATGCTACCCAATTCAGTATTCTTGGGGTTTCCTGATGACTCAGATGGTAAAGAATCCACCTATAATGTGGAAGACCTGAGTTCAATCCATGAGTGGGGAAGATCCCCTGGAAGAGAGCATGGCAACCCACTCCAGTATTCTTGCCTGGAGAATCCCCATGGACAGAGGGGCCTGGCAGACTACAGTCCATGGGGTCACAAAGAGTCAGACATAACTTAATATATCAACTATCACTTCAATATTAATTTTACTGCTAGCATTGTCACATGTGAAATTCTTTTACCTATTTCTGGATCTTCTATCCTTGGTTTCAGACTTTTGATTAATTCTTATGCCAATAACATACTCACTTAATGACAGTGACTTTATATGGGTAGTGCTTAAAATAAGGAGAAGTCTTTTTTTCCAGGATGTTTTTTGTCTATTCTCAGATATATTTTTTAATGTTTTTACATTTATTAATCAATTTATTGAATAACAATAAACTCTCTTTTTTTTTTTTTAGCAATAAACTCTTGATCAGGAAATATAATGCATCTATCATCCTAGGTTGGCAGTGTACAACCTTCAGGCTATTTGAAAAGAGACTATGTCATACCAACCTAGTAAGAGTAAATTATAAGTAAATATGAAATATCTCATCTAGAAAATTAGCCATATACTACAAATTCCTATTATATAGTTTGAGCAGCATCTATTTCACTGAAGAATAAATTTCCTCTTGCATAAATAATAGTTTATTTCAAAATATGACACACCTGGAAGTCACTGTACTGGAGTTTCATATATGAAACAAAATTGAAAATCAACTTTTGATGAAGAATGCCTGTATGACAAAATTATTTTGATACTGATTGTGCATCTAAGAATACTAATCAACCTAACAAAAATGTTTCACCAGACATTTCTTTTTGTATATATGCTCTTTAAAATCATTTTATCTACTTTCTTTCTACTTCGAAAAACAAAATTAAATTTCATTTGAGATTTTATTGAACTGACACTCTATTTACATGTCAATGTATAGAGGATCTATATTTTATGAAATATTCTTGCCATTAAAATTGTTTTAAGATCATGATTTATACTCCTCAATAAGATATCATATTTTATATTTTAATAAGATTTTAAGAGGATCTTTTCATATCCATTCTTAAGTGTTTTATAGGTTTGGGTTTTATTTTTACACTTCGGGTATTTATAACTAGAAGAGAGAAAGCTATTGATTTTGCAGTATTTCCATTAGGAGAGACTAAACTGTTATATAAAGAAACCCAAAAATGTGGTGACCCCAAAGAAATACAAATTTATTTATCTCTTGTGACTGTTTAGAATGCATATTACAAATTAGCAGATGGCTTTTCACTAATGGTCATTAAGGGACTCAGGGGAATTCAGCTCTACCACCTTTAATACGTGCTTCTTGGCTTGTTTCAATAGACACCATCCTTACATAGAGCAGCAGAAGAGAACATGGGGTAAAGTTTAGATTTATGGAACAAGCAAAAAGCTGACAAATATTAGCTCTGCCCACATCTCACTGGAGGGAATTTGGCCATAGGCAACCTGTAATTGGAAGGAACCCTGAGAGATGTAACATGACAGGGATAATGCATACATGGTTACCATTTTCTTAGTACAGAAGAAGGAATAGTGGGTTTTAGGAAATTTGTAGACTCTGCCGTGCTATACATATTCTCTATCTAGTCATTGTACTAAAGTCTCATTAACTGCAGCTTCTTTTTATAACTAGAGGCAGTTGGAATTTATATAAAATTATATTTATCAATAAGAGAAAAATGGCTTATTTATAGCTTCTTTTTCAATAATATTTTAAATATTTTATCTTTTTGTTATTATGTTTGTTAGAAACTCTTAGTTAAGCTGAATAATAATAGCAAGAGCAAGCATCTCATGCTTCCCTGGAGGCTCAGTGATAGAGAGTCTTCCTGCCAATGCAGGACACATGGGTACCATCCCTGATCCAGGAAGACCTCACTTACCATAGAGCAACCAAGCCGAGGTAGCATAACTATTGAGCCTGTGCCCGAGAGCCCAGGTGCCACAGCTGTGAAGCCACTGCAGTGAAAAGCCTGCACAGCGCAACTAGAGAACAGGCCCTGCTCAACAAGGCAGAGAGAAGCCCACGTGCAGCAAGGAAGGCCCAGAGCAGCCAGAGTAAATAAAATCATATAAAAAGAGCAAGTATCCCTAAAAGAACATCTTTAATTAATGAATTTTAGTATTTTGCAATTTAAGATAATATTTGATAATGATTTTTAAGATATTATCTTTATCACTGCAAAGATTTCCTTCAATTTTTACTTTACTTAAAGCTTACATTGCAGTAAGAGTGCCAAAGTGTGTTAAACACCTTAACTATAGGATCATAATGTTTTTCTTTTTCAAAGAATTGTTGATCAATTTCCTGATAAGGAAATATCCTGAATAAATCTTACTTTATTCCTTGAGCATTTTTTGCTACACTGCTGGTGTATCAAACATACATGCTACTATTAGATACATTATTAGACACATGCTAATATGTTAAAGGAATTTTTTCATCTTTAGTCCCAACTAATACATAGTATAGGCTTCCTAGGTGGCACAGTGGTAAAGAATCCAGTTGCCAATGCAGGAGATGCAAGAGTGAAGATTCGATCCTTGGGACGGAAATATCCCCTGGAAAAGAAAGTGGCAACACACTCTAGTATTCTTGTCTTGAAAATTCCACGGACAGAGGAGCCTGGTGGGAGAGTCCATGGGATCACAAAGAGTCAGGCACAACTGAACAGAAGTCCATAGTATAACTTTCTTTTATTTTTATTGTTTATTTTTGATACTGTCTTAATACATTCAAAGTTTCATTTACACAGAGTTCATAATACGGATTAGGGAATTTTATTTTCTTATGGTCAAGAATAGTGTAAATAAAACTGTGATTATATTTTCTTGAAAAGTAAGTGCATGGAAAGAGCAAATTAGCTGAGATGGTATGGTCAGACTCTCTCACTCCACAGCCTCTTGCTCTTGCCCCACATTTTCTAAACAATGATTATGTAACAGCTGAGATCATTTGTAGCCTGCACATGCATGTCATGCAGTACTCAGTCACGGGCTGTGTGCAGCACACATATATGTGAGCTGCACCTAGAAAGTGGGGACATTTTACCACTGTGGCCCAGCTGTGTCTGCTGTGTCAGCCAGAGGAGAATACTATTACGGCTGCTGGCCCAGACAGGGGAGAGGCTGTGCTGTACTGTATCATGTTACGGCTGCTGCTAAGGCTGCTGGGCCAGCCAGGCGTGTCTCTAATTATATCCTTTCTTATTTCTTACATATTTCTGCTGTCCTAAATAAGTTTTTAAAAATTTCATAGGGAATGCATCTACTTTGTAATTATTTTCAAAAAGTTGCTATAAAAATAGTTCTTTATTCTTATTTATGTCCATGTAATGAGTTTTAGCTTTTATATTTTATTGTTTTTACTGAATTTAAAAAAAATTTTTTGTTTGCTACTGTGTTCTTCAATAATGAAGGCCTTTAAAGTTGTAAAATTTTATCTGGATATAGCTTTTGATGTGTTACATAAGTCTTAGTATAACATTTTCCATAATTTCTGACTATAATTTTTCAAAAGTTTTCATTTATTTGAACCAAGCATTATCTTAAAATGTGTTAGTTTTCAGGTGATCAAAATGTATTAGTAACATTTCAAATTTTTATTTCTAATTTTACTGGCTCAATATCAAGAGAAGTAACCTATAAAATCTCTACTTGGAGATTTTTGTTGAGGTACTACTTGAAGCCAGATAAATTTTAAATATTTCATAGGCATTCTGCCTTATGGGGCTTCCCTGGTGGCTCAGAGGTTAAAGCTTCTGCCTGCAATGCGGGAGACCTGGTTTCGATCCCTGGGTTGGGAAGATCCCCTGGAAAAGGAAATGGCAACCCACTCCAGTAGTCTTGCCTGGAGAATCCCATGGACAGAGGAGCTTGGTGGGCTACAGTCCACGGGGTCGCAAAGAGTCGACACAACTGAGCGACTTCACTTTCACTTTCACTTTCTGCCTTATGACCCAGCAATCCAACTGCTGGGCATACGCACCAAGGAAACCAGAATTGAAACAGACACGTATACCCCATTGTTCATCGCAGCACTGTTTATAATAGCCAGGACATGGAAGCAACCTAGATGTCCATCAGTAGATGAATGGATAAGAAAGCTGTGGTACATATACACAATGGAGTATTACTCAACCATTAAAAAGAATACATTTAAATCAGTTCTAAAGAGGTGGATGAGACTGGAGCCTATTATGCAGAGTGAAGTAAGCCAGGAAAACACCAATACAGTGTACTAATGCATATATATGGAATTTAGAAAGACAGTAATGATAACCCTGTATGTGAGACAGCAAAAGAGACACAGATGTATAAAACAGTCTTTTGGACTCTGAGGGAGAGGGAGAGGGTGGGATGATTTGAGAGAATGGCATTGATACATGTATACTATCATATAAGAAACAAATAGCCAGTCCAGGTTTGATGCAGGATACATGATGCTTGGGGCTGGTGCACTGAGACGACCCAGAGGGATGGTATGGGGAGGGAGGAGGGAGGGGGGTTCAGGATGGGGAACACGTGTACACCCGTGATGGATTCATGTTGAAGTATGGCAAAATCAATACAATATTGTAAAGCAATAATAATAATAATAATTAAATAAATGATAAATGGTTTAAAAAAATAAAGGCAAGGAAAAAAAGTATTTTTTATCAAAAGGACATGTGGTTTTTAATAAATCTATCGAGTTTTATTATATTATTCAATGTCTTTGTGTCATTTTTTTTATTACAAGCCACATTGCTTTGAAAGACTTTTCTTCTATTTTAAGCTTTAATTCTTTAACTGTTTAGCAGAAATAGTTTCATGATCAAGTTAAAATTTTTCAGATGATGCTCAAAATTCCCTCACTTTTTCTTCTTTCAAATATTCTTGTCTTTTATCCTGGGGTGAGGAGGACAAAGGAAGAAAACTGTAGAATACCATCATATCTGTTGTCTGATTAGTGGTCTGAAATTATCTTATTCTGATTTCTGCACTTAGAAATAGATTTTTTTTTTTCCTTCAAAAACAAACAAAAATCCTCCCTCAAGCTTCTTTACTTCCCTCTCCTGATTACTGGTATGATATAGAGGGTAGTCTTCTGTAGATGAATACAAGTCCACTGTATCATACATTCTTTAACACAGAGCATTCCACTTTAAAGGAACTATGTCATTTTCCTTAGATTATGTTAAATGAGTAAAAACAATTTAGTAACAATTTCCTTATTTGGTAAGCATTTATTCTTGCTAGTGATAAAAATCAAAACTTGCTTAGTAAGGTCAAATTTAAAAAATAATTCTTATGTGAATAATAATAATCACAAAAAATTAGCAACACATAATACATTAAAAAGTATAAACTTTTCAAAAGATTTTAAACTAGTTATGAAATTAGAAGTCTCTCTCCCTGCATGCCATAAATAAGCTGCTAAGATTGATCTACTAAAATATCTTATCAACATTATTGCTTCACAATCCCATAATTTTTGTGTAGGTTTGTCTGGAACTCTTGTTGGTTTCAACTTTTAGTGACCTACAAGATCATTATAATTTGGGTACCACTAAGTCACATTGTATACTGTGATAGCTTCTATTTAATCTAAGGTGAATCAGTGAACTAAAATGGACTGCAATAGGTTAATTTAACTCAGATAACCATTATATCTACTCCTGTGGGCAGGAATCCCTCAGAAGAAATAGAGTAGCCATCATGGTCAACAAAAGAGTCCGAAATGCAGTACTTGGATGCAATCTCATAAATGACAGAATGATCTCTGTTTGTTCCCAAGGCAAACCATTCAACATCACAGTAATCCAAGTCTATGCCCAACCAGTAACACTGAAGAAGCTGAAGCTGAACGGTTCTATGAAGACCTACAAGACCTTTTAGAACTAACACCCAAAAAAGATGTCCTTTTCATTATAGGGGACTGGAATGCAAAAGTAGGAAGTCAAGAAACACCTGGAGTAACAGGCAAATTTGGCCATGTAGTACAGAATGAAGCAGGGCAAAGGCTAATAGAGTTTTGCCAAGAAAATACACTGGTCATAGCAAACACCCTCTTCCAACAACACAAGAGAAGACTCTACACATGGACATCATCAGATGGTCAACACCAAAATCAGATTGATTATATTCCTTGCAGCGAAAGATGGAGAAGCTCTATAGAGTTAACAAAAACAAGACCAGGAGCTGACTGTGGCTCAGATCATGAACTCCTTATTGCCAAATTCAAATTTAAATTGAAGAAAGTAAGGAAAACCACTAGATCATTCAGGTATGACCTAAATCAAATCCCTTATGATTATACAGTAGAAGTGAGAAATAGATTTAAGGGACTAGATCTAATAGATAGAGTGCCTGATGAACTATGGACTGAGGTTCTTTTACAGGAGACAGGGATCAAGACCATCCACATGGAAAAGAAATGCAAAAAAAGCAAAATGGGTGTCTGTGGAGGCCTTACAAATAGCTGTGAAAAGAAGAGAAGTGAAAAGCAAAGGAGAAAAGGAAAGATATAATCAACTGAATGTAAACTTCCAAAGAATAGCAAGAAGAGATAAGAAAGCCTTCCTCAGCGATCAATGCAAAGAAATAGAGGAAAGCAACAGAATGGGAAAGACTAGAGATCTCTTCAAGAAAATTAGGGATACCAAGGGAATATTTCAAGCAAAGATAGGCTTAATAAAGGACAGAAATTATCTGGACCTAACAGAAGCAGAAGATATTAGGAAGAGGCAGCAAGAATACACAGAAGAACTGTACAAAAAATATCTTCATGACCCAGATAATCACGATGGTGTGATCACTCACCTAGAGCCAGACATCCTGGAATATGAATTCAAGTGGGTCTTAGAAAGTATCACTATGAACAAAGCTAGTGAAGGTGTTGGAATTCCAGTTGAGCTATTTCAAATCCTGAAAGACGATGCTGTGAAAGTGCTACACTCAATATGCCAGCAAATTTGGAAAACTCAGCAGTGGCCACAGGACTGGAAAAATCAGTTTTCATTCCAATCCCAAAGAAAGGCAATGCCAAAGAATGCTCAAACTACTGCACCATTATACTCATCTCACATGCTAGTAAAGTAATGCTCAAAATTCTCCAAACCAGGTTTCAGCAATACATGAACCGTGAACTTCCAAATGTTCAAGCTGGATTTAGAAACGGCAGAGGAACCAGAGATCAAATTGCCAATATCTGCTGGATCATCGAAAAAGCAAGAGAGTTCCAAAAAAACACCTATTTCTGCTTTATTGACTATGCCAAAGCCTTTAGCTGTGTTGATCACAATAAACTGTGGAAAATTCTGAGAGAGATGGGAATACCAGACCACCTGACCTGCCTCTTGAGAAATCTGTATGCAGGTCATGAAGCAATAGTTAAAACTGGACATGGAACAGCAGACTGGTTCCAAATGGGAAAAAGAGTACATCAAGGCGGTATATTGTCATCCTGCTTATTTAACTTATATGCAGAGTACATCATGAGAAACCCCGGACCGGAAGAAACACAAGCTGGAATCAAGATTGCCAGGAGAAATATCAATAACCTCAGATATGCAGATGACACCACCCTTATGGCAGAAAGTGAAGAGGAACACAAAAGCCTCTTGATGAAAGTGAAAGAGGAGAGTGAAAATGTTGGCTTAAAGCTCAACATTCAGAAAACAAAGATCATGGCATCTTGGTCCCATCACTTCATGGGAAATAGATAGGAAAACTGTGGAAACAGTGTCAGACTTTATTTATTTATTTATTTATTGGCTCCAAAATCACTGCAGATGGTGATCGCAGCCATTAAATTAAAAGACGCTTACTCCTTGGAAGGAAAGTTATGACCAACCTAGATAGCATATTGAAAAGCGGAGATATTACTTTGCCAATGAAGGTCTGCCTAGTCAAGGCTATGGTGTTTCCTGTGGTCATGTATGGATGTGAGATTTGGACTGTGAAGAAAGCTGAGCATCAAAGAATTGATGCTTTTGAACTGTGGTGTTGGAGAAAACTCTTGAGAGTCCCTTGGACTGCAAGGAGATCCAACCAGTCCTGTGAAGGAGATCAGCCCTGGTATTTCTTTGGAAGGAATGATGCTAAAGCTGAAACTCCAGTACTTTGGCCACCTCATGAGAAGAGTTGACTCATTGGAAAAGACTCTGAAGCTGGGAGGGATTGGGGGCAGGAGGAGAAGGGGACGACCGAGGATGAGATGGCTGGATGGCATCACTGACTCGATGGACGTGAGTCTCAGTGAACTCCGGGAATTGGTGATGGACAGGGAGGCCTGGTGTGTTGCAGTTCATGGGTTTGCAGAGTCGGACACGACTGAGCAATTGAACTGAACTGAAAGAATTTAAACTGATCATAATGAGTTATGACAACCTTATTTCACTGATCCAGAATAAAAGAACATATCACAGCAATAGTAATGGGACGAACCACCCAATTAATCAGTAGCAAGTTGGACAGATGGCTTTGGAACTTTTCCATGAGGGAAAGAAAGTTCTTCTTCTGGTGCTTTGCTTTGAAAGCAAAGCAGACTGGAATCTTTAATTCTCTTTGTTAGAGAGCAATTTGATTCTCCATTCTTAAGTTTTATATGCCAGAATCTGATCCACAATGGAGGTGGAATTTCAGGACAGAGAAACTAGAGTGCTTATATTAAAATTACAGATCTAGTAACTTGTAATGATTGTCATGATTTTTGATGTAGCTCTTTGTGTATTTCCTCTACCTGTGAATAATAATGGGAATATTATAATCTTGTAATCTATAAATTTTTTCATCTATAACTCATTTGATCCAGCCCCCAATATATTATCTATCCATTTCACAGGGAGGAATTTAGAGGCCTGGGATCCTGAATACACTCCTGCTAGAACTAGTGCAAAGGTACAAGTCTAGTTCACATCAAATCCCCAAATTTTACATCACCGCAGGTGAGCAACAGGGTAACTTCTCTGTTCCCAAGTGTTAACTGGAATAAAAATAATAGAGACCTTAGCCATGACAAAATGCTAGCCCTTGTCTAAGCTTGTTTATTTCCTTCAGTGATTAACCTTGTATTAAAACAGAATAGAACTAATGGATTTCAAGGTAAAAGGCCTTTTGAAATACTAAATAATCAATCAGGTGTTCCCCACGCGGCTAGATCAGAAGCTGCTGTGGGAATTGTCTGCTTATTATAGCCCCATGATGAACTCATTCACAATTGTGGAAGGACCTGACCCTCGTTTTTACCTCAAGACACTGCAGAGTCCCACTTGGTTGGAAAAAGTAGGTAACCTGATGTCAAATCCAACTTGTATAGTACTTCTTAGTTCTTGCTGAAGCACCTTTCAATTTTAGTTCTTTGGTTAGGTTCTCAAATATCACACAAATATAGAAAACACAGTAAAAGAACCAGGACAATCAAACTCCCCTCAAGTCTGTTATATCATTGACCTCTCTTCTATCAAGTAGCATGTCAAAATACTGAATTTCACTGAGAAGAAAAGATGGATTCGTTTTGTTTTCTGGTCTGTAGAAGAGGAGTTGAAGTGTCAGTGGAAAAGTACCTCTCTCCATCACCAGAGGAAGCTAATCAAGGAAAAATGTCTTCGGGGAACACACACATTAATCTCCAGCTGGATCACAGGGCTGTTACAAGGTGTAACTAATCATATAGTTGTGACTCATCTCGGTCTGTAATAACATGCTTCACAGTGACATTCATGGTTGTATGACATGAAAGTTGCATGTAAAGGAAAAAGCACTGTTCAGCTGTAATGCCTGCAAGCCTGCACCAGACTCAGTGACAGTTTGCAGTGAATGCAGCCACTGTGTTTCCACATTAACACATTGCCATATCCCCTCTTCACAGTGTTTCTGAAAACTGTCTCCAGCAGTCATCGCTGGGCAATTTCAGACCTGCAGGTTGTTATAAAAACTTAGTTTTCAAAAATGACTTCTGTCAAGATGCACTGTAGTTGTTGAAAGGTTGTTGTTGAATCACGACGCCAGGATTCTTGGTCCCCGGAGGAGAAGAATTCAATCCGGGGCCAGAGACGAGGCTTGATCACTCAGAGCTTTTGTGTAATAAAGTTTTATTACAGTATAAAGGAGATAGAGAAAGCTTCTGACATAGGCATCAGAAGGGGGCAGAAAGAGTACCCCTCTGCTAGTCTTCAGCTGGATGTTATATGGTCACCAGCAGCCTGTTAATGAAAGAAAGGAATGTCTCAAAACTCAGAATGGCACCAGGCCCCTCACCCATAAGATGCATTTTGGGATAATCTTGGCACCAAATGGTTTATCTTGGGCCATAAAATGATTAACTTGAATCTTGAAGAAGGGCAGATCACCATACAAATAGTTTCATTTACATAGATTAGAGGGACAATATCTGAGTATAACATACTGGTTTATCAAGTAGGTTCTGAGCCCCAAAGGCAGAACCGACTTGAAGACAGAGTTTGGGGTAAATGCATAGTACATTAGCATAGCTTAAGATAAACATTTCCATAAGAAAAAGGCAATGGTTAACTTCAAGTGAAACCAGGTGTCATTATGGCAACACAGAATTTTAAGAGAAACCTCCTTTTAAATTTGTATAGAGAAGGAAAAAATATCGCTAGTTTGTTTCCTCCTGCCGCTTAAGAGAGATAAATATTTCCTCCTTTTGGAGACCCCTGGCCTTCCTGCCTCTTACCCTCTCATTGTCTACTCTGATCCACTGTGGTATTAAGTCCAGATTCTCAGAAATATTTTTTAAAAGATTTCTAAAGTGCTAAATACAGACCTTTCACAAAATATTGCTTTCCAGAACAGGGTCTTTCAGGTTTGCTACACCGAAGGAAAGATGTGCTGTGACCTCTTGGATTCTGCTTGCAGATCAGATAACTGGCGTGGCGGGAGGAGGGACGACCTGGTGTGGGCCCCGCATTGCAGCCCTCTGTGGCTGCAGGCAACGCAATGCCTGAGGCCTTCTAATGAGGGGGACCGCACGTAGGGGCCCTTTTTACTTTAAAATTGTACAAATTTTATCTATTCAAGAGCTTTTTGCATGCTTCTTTTCTCCTAAATTGAAAATTCCTTTAGGATACAAGAAAAGAGGTATAATTTTTTAAAATTTTATTTTTTAAGCTTTAAATTTTAAAATATTTTTAATTTAAACAGTTACCTTTTAAATTGTTTTTAAACTCTTTCTTATTTTTAAAATAAGATAAAAGACAAATAAAGTGTATTGTAGAAGAATACAAGTTAATTATGTACCATGTACCAAATATTGCATACTTACTGACACTGAGAACCAGAATTTACTCAGAATTTCCGGTAGCCAAACCCAAAAAAGAAATAAGGAACTATATTTTCATTTCCAAATCTATTTCAAAGGAACTGCGTATATTTTTCTAGAAAAATAAGCATTTCCTGGAAATAAATATTCCTAATATTCCTAGATTGGTATAAACCCTGATACTAATTGAAATGTTTCTTAAAAAGACACTAATATGTACTACAAAAATAAAATTTGGTATGAGAAATACTATCTTCTGTAAGCAGTTTTTATGTCTGTCAGATCAGTAAGAAGGACATCTACGTTTCGGCCTGTGATATGCTTTCTTTTCTCAGTGGTAAAGATTATTGCTATATTTTAATCAATGTCTCCAATCTTACTTTTCAGAATGACAAATCCCCAAGGCGATCTGCAAGTCGATCAAGTAATATTTCAAAAGTAGGTGAAATATATTCATTTCCTTGTTTATTGATTTACATATTTTATGAGTTCAAGTAAATATTTTATAATGTTTTACATGCAATTGTTATCTGTGACCAATGTACAAATATGACTTGCTAATGGTAATAACTATTTTAAGGGTTTACTGTGATAAAAGGACATGTTTTCACACAACAAAATGAGTGAAGCTATTTTTTCCTCTTCAGTGCTGTATGCAAAAAAATAATTTGCTGCTTTCAGGGTGTCACTCAAAGCATGTTAATCCTCTCACTTCATGTCAGAGGGCTGCCACACACATCAGTGGAAACTCTGTCAAACATCATGGGTACAATTTGCCTCAACTGAATTTTTCCAGGTGTTTGGGCTCAACTATGGTGGAACTTAACCAGGGCAAGTTTTTGAAAGCAATTTAAGACATTAGTTTGGTAAGATATTTGCTTTCAAGAGTCAATGGTTGAAAAAAATCATATTGCTCCCTAGATTATCTATAAATCCAAGCAAGACACCAGAGTGTTGAAAAGGTTATGGCATAGGAGAGATATTCTGGATTTTTATTTCACCTTGAAAAAAAAATTCAGTTCAGTTCAGTCGCTCAGTTGTGTCCGACTCTTTGGAACCCCATGGACTGCAGCACACCAGGCCTCCCCATCCATCACCAACTCCCAGAGTTTACTCAAACTCATGTCCATTGAGTTGATGATGTCAAACAACCATCTCATCCTCTGTCGTTCACTTCTCCTTCTGCCTTCAATCTTTCCCAGCATCCGGGTCTTTCCAATGAGTCAATTCTTTGAATCAGGTTCCCAAGTACTGGAGCTTCAGCTTCAGCATCAGTCCTTCCAATGAATATTCAGAGCTAATTTCCCTTAGGATGGACTGGTTGGATCTCCTTGTTGTCCAAGGGGCTCCCAAGAGTCTTCTTCAACACCACAGTTCAAAAAGATCAATTCTTCAGTGCTCAGCTTTATTTACAGTCCAACTCACATCCTTACATGACTACTAGAAAATCATAGCTTTTACTAGATGAACATTCCTTGGGTTGGTCGTAATTTTTCTTCCAAGGATCAAGTGTCTTTTAATTTCATGGCTGCAATCACCATCTGAAGTGACTTTGGAGCCCCAAAGAAATCAAGTCCATCACTGTTTCCACTGTTTCCCCATCTATTTGCCATAAAGTGATGGGACCAGATGCCATGATCTTCGTTTTCTGAATGTTGAGTTTTAAGCCAACTTTTTCACTTTCCTCTTTCACTTTCATCAAGAGGCTCTTTAGTTGTTTTTCACTTTCTGCCATAAGGGCAATGTCATCTACATATCTGAGGTTATTGATATTTCTCTCGGCAATCTTTATTACAGCTTTTGCTTCATCCAATCCAGCATTTCTCATGATGTACTCTGCATATAAGTTAAATAAGCAGGGTGACAATATATGGCCTTTACGTACTCCTTTCCCAATTTGGAACCAGTCTGTTGTTCCATGTGTGGTTCTAACTGTTGCTTCTTGACCTGCATACAGATTTCTCAGGAGGCAAGTCAGGTGTTCTGGCAGTCCCATCTCTTTAAGAATTTTCTAAAGTTTATTGTGATCCACACAGTCAAAGGCTTTGGCATAGTCAATAAAGCAGAAGTAGATAATTTTCTAAAACTCTCTTGCTTTTTTAATGATTCAGTGAATGTTGACAATTTGATCTCTTGTTCCTCTGCCTTTTCTAAATCCAGCTTGAATATCTGGAAGTTCATGGTTCATTTACTGTTGAAACCTGGCTTGGAAAATTTTGAGCCTAATTTTGCTAGTGTGTTAGATGAGTGCAATTGTGTGGTAGTTTGAGCATTCTTTGGCATTGCCTTTAAATTGGTATTGGAATGAAAACTGATTTTTTCCAGTCCTGTGGCCACTGTTGAGTTTTCCAAATTTGCTGGCATATTGAGTGCAGCACTTTCACAGCATCATCTTTTAGGATTTGAAATAGCTTGACTGGAATTCCATCAGCTCCACTAGCTTTGTTCATAATGATGCTTCCCAAGGCCCACTTGACTTCATATTCCAGGATGTCTGGCTCTAGGGGAGTGATCACACCATAGTGATTATCTGGGTCATGAAGATTTTTTTTGTACAGTTCTTCTGTGTATTCTTGCCACCTCTTCTTATATCTTCTGCTTCTTTTAGGTCCATACCATTTCTGTACTTTCTTGTGCCCATTATTGTATGAAAAGTTCTCTTGGTATCCCTAATTTTCTTGAAGAGATCTCTAGTCTTTCCCATTCTATTTTTTTCCCTCTATTTCTTTGCACTGATCACTGAGGAAAGCTTTCTTATCTCTCCTTGCTATTCTTTGAAACTGTGCATTCAGATGGGTATATCTTTCCTTTTCTCCTTTACTTTCCGCTTCTCTTCTTTTCATAACTATTTGTAAGGCCTCTTCAGACAACCATTTTGCCTTTTTGCATTTCTTTTTCATGGGGATGATCTTGATCCCTGCTTCCTGTACAATGTCATGAACCTCCATCATGACAGAGTTCTTCAGGCACTCTATCAGATCTAATCCCTTTAATCTATTTGTTACTTCCACTGTATAATCATAAGGGATTTGATTTCGGCCACACCTGAATGGTCTAGTGGTTTTCCCTACTTTCTTCAACAAAAATTAAGAGCTATTTTCTAAGATGAGTTGCTATGCAATCTATAGATTGATATTTGGAGAGTGAAAAGTCATTTAAAGCCATTTGTGAAAGTGAAAAATTATGACTTTTGAAAATTTAATGCTGATAAAGATGAATTTGCCATGAAGAGAACACCCATGACAGGTCCTTGCAGTTGCCAGTACTCTTTCCAGCCCTGAGATCAGCTTTGTATATAAATTTTGCATTATTTTCCTTCAGAAGGGCTCCCAAAGCAGCAATAAACTATAGGTACTACAGAACATAGACCCACTCCCATTTTGATAAGTTTTTGTTTTGTCTTGTTTTCACAAACAAAGGGCTTTATTATTCATTGAAAAAATAGCAGTAGCCAAATTATCAGCATTTTCTTAAGCTGGTTTCCCAAGGCTGATTCTAATGAGACAGTGTTAAGATGGTCAGGGGGAACCTGTTAACACACTGGTTCAGGTACAGGAATGTCTGCACTTAAGAAGCTCTAATAGATAGTAGAGATGCCTGTCTGTTGCTCTATAGGGAGACCACCTCTCTGTGTTGTAATGTTCTCCACTGTATAGACAAGCTCAGCAACATAGGCCAGAACAAAAGCAGTCAGTGTTTCTGCTTCCAAGATGTGCAGAGATGCAACACACCCACGGAGAACTGTATCTCAGCAGATGGAACCACTCATCCCTACAGACTTTCCAATCTAGGCATCTTCCTAACATTTGCGAGTCCCTGTGCCCAGAAGTTGAAGCACCAGCCCCAGGGACAGGGGACTTGAGTGTACGTCATCACTGTCACTTCCTACTTCCGGGACCAGAGACACTCATCCTCCCTGAGACACACTTGCCACCACTGAGACATGAGGTGATGGTATCATTCACCTGAAAGTTTTTCTCAAGGGCTTGTGAATCAAAACAGTGCCTTTCAAATGTCAATCATCATCACATCGTGGAGAGCCCTGCCTGAAAGTACATGGCATCATCATCTTTCTGAACATGAATGTTAATATTGACCTAAAAACCTGTAGACAGTACTGACAACTCCTTCGTCATGCCAAATATTGCTTTGTGACCCAGGTGAAATTGTATCTTCATTTCCAAGCTGCTGTTTGACTTCTACATAATGCAGCATGTTTATTACTTTTAACTTTTATTCTATTCTTTTTTTTTTAATTGGAGGATAATTGGTTTTCAATGTTGTGATGGTTTCTGCTGTACATCAACATGAATCAGTCATAATCATATTCATTCTTTAAGAAATGAGAAACTTTGAAGTAAAGTTTCCCTTCCATGAGTTCTCCTTCCAGGCTCTGACACATATTAACTGCAGCCTTGAGTAGGAGACAATTAATGATAAAATACATTATATTCAAAGAGAAAAGAAAAGTTCTGTTCTTGTAATTGTGCAGTTGCAAAAGCTCAAATCATCACACACCTGTAGGGGTGAAAGGATTTCAGTATGCTTAATTTTATTTTGCTTCAGCCAACAGGATTCCACTTTTATTTACCATCAGAAGGATGGGGACAGAAGATAAATCCATTGTTGAATCCTTAATACTTTTAATTGAATGATTAAGTGATAAACTCTTCATTAAGACCAGATAACTTACCAAAGATAGAATGGCAAAAGTATAGCAATATTTGAGCTTTTGGACTTTTAAAGAGGTGGAGAAAAAAATTTCAATGAAACAAGGGTGATTTTTCTCTAAATTTCTCAAAAAAATTATGTTAAACACTAAAAAAGTGTTTCTCAAGGGTGTGATAATCAATATAACAGAGTAATTAAGACCATTAAGACCATGGATTCAGAGTAACTGCTTAGAGGTGTCATTTAACTTCTTTAGTAAATTTATGTGTAAAAGAAGAGTGCGTAACAGTATCTGTCTCTCAAAGGAGTACTTAGCACAGTAGCCAGCACTCTTTCAGTATGAGCTGCTATTATTATGGGGCTTTTAATGATGACATCTCAGCAATAACACAGTGAGTGCTCGGTAATCTTTTTGTGAGTAAGTGAATTTGTGACTCTAGTCATAGTGTATGCATCATTCTCTGGGCAGAATAAGAGTAAATATTAATAATAGATTGGACAGGATGAAGTCAAGTTTAAGAGTCAGTAAAACTTTTGTGATCTGACATAATTTTATTGAAAAATGACTACACATTCTTGTTTCATTAAAATGTGCATGTATATTTAACAATAAAAATTCTTTTTAGTCAGTGATAATCCTACTCATAATGAGCATCTTCCTTAACTGTTGTCAAATTTCTGCTATCCTTGATCATTTCATAAAAGGAAGTCACAGTTCAAAGGACTCCATCCTGCAGAACTGTCCTCCTCACTGTTGAGTCTTCCCATTTCCTGCAGTTACTTACTGAATCAGACCTTCTAGGCATTAATATGTGTGAAATGTCTCCATTGGGAATCTTATTCTATCCTGGGAATGATGGAGTAATGAGAAAAATCCCCTCCAAGTTCTCAGCAAGCTTAAAGTGAAGAAATTCAGATGTGGCATAAATATATGAGATACAACTTATAATTTAATATATACATAAATTATAATTTACTATATATTAAGTGGAATTATGTCCAAAAATGATAACAGAGCAAGCAGTCCTGCACCTCTCCTTCTAGAAAGTTCTACTGGCAAGGATGGCCCTTGGCTGGTATCTAGGATTTCGGGAGTGGGATACTACCACCCTAACTGGTAAGAATGGCTCATGGTGCTTAAGTTGTGCCAACAATATTGCTTAACCTAGAGACCTGCTTTCATTATGGGAGGTCTGGGATTGGGGTACATGTGACGATGAGTACCTGCATGACCAGCCCCCAGTGAATGTCGAGGCTGGGTCTCTCTTGAGTCTCCCTGGTAGATACCACTTCTCATCTATTACCAACACACACAACTACAGGAATTAAGCACATCTTGTGTGACTCCCCAGGCGGTCAACTTGTGGATGTTTGTAACTCTGCTCCCAGTTCCCTCTGGGCTTCACCCCATGTGCCTTTTCCCTTTGCTGACTTTGCTTTGTGTCCTTTCCCTATAATAAACCATAGGGATGAATATAATTACAACTTCATTCCTGTGAGCAGCTCTAGGCAGTCACTGCCCCAGGAGTGGTCACGGGAACCTCTGATATTCCAGCCAAAAGCGTACAGACCAGAGGCTGTGGGGGTGCGTTTCCATTTGGCAACAGGATACACTAGGGAAGAACTGTATATTAACAGGGACTTGGAGGATGGGTATGACTTGATCAAATTCAAGGAAAGTATGTTTAAAGATATATATATGGAAGGCATAGAAGTTAGAAAGCATGGATTACAAGGAGAAGAATACACAAAACAGTCTTTAGGGGCCTTTCAGATGGAACATTGGTCATAGGACATGCTCTTTAATAGTACAAGTGTTCCCTGGTGTGGAACAGAGATGGATTTAGAATCCATCAAGATCCTTGAGACTTTTTTTTAGTAAACAGGACATCATTATAAGTAGAACAGAATTATTTTTGCTATTCAAGGCTGTATAAGTCCTGACTGATTTTGCTGTTGTGAATATCAAATACCCAAGTGTGGGATAAATAAAAATGGTGAATTGTTAGTAAACATTTAAAGTTTTTCTCCTTAGTCTTTGCCTTTGAACCTTTCTACCTCATATTATACTATTGCAATTATACTTTGAGTTTTCTGATTATTCCAATCTTGAGATGTTTTTATTAGTTTAGATTTATAGCTTGTTTTGGGATGTAAAAGACACATTTGTGACTTTTTCTTACACTACTAGGGTTTGTGTGCATTAGCTATGTTAATGCTGATCCAAAAACAACAGAGATGCTATATAAAAATTTAAAACAATGTATGTAAGATTGTCAAAATATCTCATTGGGAACATACCAGCATTCATTTTCCTCCTCACTTATCCCTCTAAAAAGCTGCTTTTGATATTAGTGCTTGTTGCTGCTTTTTTTTGGGGGGGGGGGTCATTTTATTATTTTTTTAATATAAATTTATTTATTTTAATTGGAGGCTACTTTACAATATTGTATTGGTTTTGCCATACATCAACATGAATCCACCACGGGCGTACACGTGTTCCCCATCCTGAATCCCCCTCCCACCTTCCTCCCCGTACCATTCCTCTGGGTCATCCCAGTGCACCAGCCCCAAGCATCTTGTATCCTTAATCGAACCTGGACTGGCAATTCATTTCATATATGATATTAAACATGTTTCAATGCCATTCTCCCAAATCATCCCACCCTCTTATTTTTTATTGAAGGATAATTGCTTTACAGAATTTTGCTGTTTTCTGTTAAACTGCAATATGAATCTGCCATAGGTATACATTTGTCACCTCCCTTTTGAACCTCCCTCCCATCCCCATCTCCATCTCACCCCCTACGTTGATAAAGAGCCCCTGCTTGAGTTTCCTGATCCACACAGCAAATTCCCATTTGCTATCTATTTTACATATGCTTTTAACACACATATAGTTCACAAATAGATTCCTCAAGAGGCAAAATTGGTCAAATTTGGCTATTCTTTCCTTTATTCTCACCTTTATTCTAGGGTGAGGCCTCATTATATTCAACTTGTAACAGCATATTATGTATTTCACAAGAAAAGCCTTTCAAGAGCAAACTGTGAAAGAAAAAGAAAGCCTTGTACTTTCAGTTCAAATCAACATCTAGAATTTTCTTTTAAATAAAACACGCTATACTTTTGTTCTATGTAGGAAGCAGTTCATAACGTTTAATCTATTTGTGAAAAAAAAAAATTAAAAGCCACTAGCTTAAAATGATGTTTGTTAGCTTCCATTATTTCTTGTTGTATTTCCTGCACTTAATTGCTCAGTCATGTTCAACTCTTTGTGACCCCATGTTACAGGAGGATTCTTTACCTTCTAAGTCACCAGGGAAGTCCATGAATACTAGAGTGGTTAGTCTATCCCTTCCCCAGGGTATCTTCCTGACCCAGGAATCAAACCAGGATCTCCTGTACTGCAAGCAGATTCTTTACCAGCTGAGCTACCAGGGAAGCCCGTTATACTCCCTAGACCTCACTTATTTGACAAAGGATCATCTAAGTTGTGGAGAAGGCAATGGCAACCCACTCCAGTACTCTTGCCAGGAAAAATCCCACAGAAAGAGGAGCCTGGTAGGCTGCAGTCCATGTGGTCGCTAAGAGTCAGACACGACTGTGAGACTTCACTTTCACTTTTCACTTTCATTCATTGGAGAAGGAAATGGCAACCCACTCCAGTGTTCTTGTCTGGAGAGTCCCAGGGACAGGGGAGCCTGGTGGCCTGCCATCTATGGGGTCACACAGAGTTGGACATGACTGAAGTGACTTAGCAGCAGCAGCAGTATCTAAGTTGTTCAACTGGTCTTTACCTAGAAATATTCTATACCATGTTAGGGTAAAGATGGTACATGATGTATAAAGTATTATTGCTAAAGCATTCCCTTTTCCTGTCTGTGTGCCCCAGCTTACTCTTCAGTAAGTGAAGGTATATAGCATGTCAACATAATTTATTCAACAAACATTTTTAAGGATATGTTTTAAATATGTGCTTTCTTTTGATCAAATACCTTGATTATACCTCTGTAAATCTTCATCTCTTTGCCTTTAAGATCCAATGTGTTTTTCAGCAAGGTCAAAGTAAATGTGTTCCCCCAATTTAACATGTATTGGGAATTTGTTCCACTGAACCTGAGCTAAGCATTTGGATCTCAGAACAGGTATTTAATGTTCTGAGTTAGTGAGAGATCCATTTTTGTTTGCTTATACAAGGGACCTATAAGTCACCCATACCTTCAGACTTCATACCCTGAGAGGATAATTTTGACACGTTGATGAAGTAAAATTGGATGTAGAATTAGGAAACAGCTAAAAGGAGGTGGACTAATTTGAGAACTGTCTTAGCACCTGGATCAGGACCTGTTCACAGACCGAAGTTGAGGAAATCAGTATAAATTTAATATAGTTATCAAAAGTGATGATGATGGATTAAGAGAACCTGAGACTTTATATCATGAGGTCTTCCTTTATATACACTCTCTCTTTAGGTGATCTCATCCAGTCTTGTGCCAACAACTCTCTAATAGATGTTTCTAACCCTGATTTCTGCCATGAATTCTAGGATCAAATAGCCTACTCCACTGTTCCACTTGAATGTGCAACAGGAATCTGTCTTAGGTCAGGTGTCCCAGTGCAGGTTCTGACCAGGGAATTTTTTGCAGTGGTGCCCTGTGGGAGTGTAGTGGGAGAAAAAGGACAGGAGGAGGAGGTCAAGAAAGTCCCCCCCAATCCTGCATGGGGACCCTGCAGGATGAAGTGAGCTTGAAGCCTTCCCTACCTGAAGCAGGGAAACAAGGCTACTTCTCTCACCAGCCATCCAGTTCAGGGTGCTTTGAGAGAGGAAATATCCAGGTCCATTGACTCTCTATCATCAGGAATCTAAGATGCCCAGTGCAGTTTTCCAGAGAAGCCCAGTTGCAGGATTTGAGAAAACGAAGTGTCCAGGGGCTTCAGGAGTCAGGCACTGGCACAGTCAAAGTGGTCACAACTGGCTTTTGGTAGAACCTTGGAAGCATCTGCTACTGCCTGTCTATCGAACCACCAGGATCCATGTGATGCTCAGTGACAATTTCTGAGGAAGGAAGAAAATATGTGGGCTGGTAGGATGACCTCTTACTGCTGCCAAAGCCGTCACTGATTCATCCCCTCTTTCTATACACTCATCCCCAATATCCCTCATTCTTGATGATCAGTTTTGTTAGACAAGGAAGCTGGCTGGTGAGGTATACCCCACCCCCGCTGGGGGATCTCTGACCCCCAGTCCCAATGATCATACCCTTAACAAGTTGCAATTGATCTAATCAACCACTTGAAGTTAAACTTGTGTGTGGGAAACGGAAAAATGTTGCAGTGAATCCCCTAAGTTTTAAACTTATCTTGCTTGCTCATTAGTGGCAGCCACCCTACCTCCTCATGATGGCTAAGTCCATTGTTGAGTGAACTGCTGCTCAGCCTCCCAGACAACATACTGTGTTACTCATGAGGGAAAGCTCCAGTCCTCTGGCCCACTGATGTCCTGACCATGGACCTGATGATTGTCCAGTCCTGTGGCCCACTGATGTCCTGACCATGGACCTGGTAACAGCCCCATCCTGTGGGCCACTGATTCTTGACCATGGATCTGATAATGGCCCCATCCTGTGGCCCACTGATGTCCTGACCATTGGCTGGATAATGGTCCAGTCCTGTGGCCCACTAATGTCCCAACCATGGATCTGATAATGGCCCAGTCCTGTGGCCCACTGTTGTCCCGATCATGGACCTGATAATGGCCCTGTCCTATGGCCCACAGATGTCCTAACATGGACCTGATAATGGTCCAGTCATGTAGCCCACTGATGTCCTAACCAGACTTTCTAGAGCCAAGCAGCATTCCAGAAGTTTGTTTTCCATATTATAAGGAGAACTCTGCAAGGCTGTGGCCTTGATCTGAAACACTGATGTTTTCATTGCAATCCTCCCTTTGGAATTTGAGAGAGAACCTGCCTGGCATTCCTATCTACCATGGTAACTCTAACAACACAGAACTTGCCCTTACTGTGGCTCTGGCATCTAGCTCACTTGTTTTGCAGCTGATGCCTCAGCAGAAGCTTTTCTCATTCAAGCCCCACTTAAAACTGGTAGGCTTCTGAGTTATCTGATAAAGGGCCTAAGAATTATTCCAAAGTGTGTATTTTGCTCCAAAACTCAGAATTCTAACAAACACTCTGGGCCTTTCTTCACAGTAAGATTAGATGAAAAATATGTGTGAAGGGACTGTCTCAGTGTGCATAACACAATGGGATCCCTAAACTTTTCACTGGGTTGGCCAATTCCTGAACATTTGTGGAATTTTTCTCCCACCCTCATGTCTTAATAAGAACTTCAGATTACTGGCCCTTCCTGTCCATTAAATCTGATTAACATGATATCATCACACAATGGATTAATCTGATGTTTGACAATCGACATACAATCAAGATCACCTTCAATCTATATTGTGATGTGTCCCCGGGGCAGGACCAGGAATGTGTACTGCTCTCCATGCCAAGTGAATGCAAACTGTTTTTGATCCTGCTTTATGAAGAATATTGGAAAGAACATGTTACTAGAACAATAACTTCATACTATATACTGCTGCAGACACCTGATAGGCCTCACACCCCCACTATATCTAATGTTTGATGGTGAGGGTATCTGACTCAAGTGTCTGGAGGAACAGACTAGAAATTAAGTGATGACTTGATGGAAACAACCACCTTTATATCCTTTTAAGTCTGTTCTCATGCAACAGCGAATGTTATCATTTTCAAATATATGCCAGATAGTGTCTTGCTCCTGTTTCAACGCTCCAATGGTTTCCTATACCACTCAGTATGTGTGAGAGTGTGTGTTAGTCTCTCAGTCGTGTCCACCTATTTGTGACCCCATGGACTGTAGCCCGCCGGTCTCCTCTGCCCATGGAATTCTCCAGGCAAGAGTACTGGAGTGGGTTGATATCCCCTTTTCCAACATTACTCAGAGTGAAATATTAATCCCTAAGCTGGCCCTGCACTCTCTAACTGTATTTCTCATCTCTCTTCCTCCGGGTCACTCAGCTCCAGACACACTGGCCTCTTCTGCTTTGGGGTATTTGCTCTCCCTACCACTGGCCGCTCAGAAGCCTCACTCCCCACATGTCTGCATAACTGGCTTCCTCAGTTTTTCTCCTTAGATAACACCTTATCAGTGAGAAGGAAATGGCAACCTGCTCCAGCATTCTTGTCAGGAGAATCCCAGCGATGGGGGAGCCTGGTGGGCTGCCGTCTATGGGGTCGCACAGGGTCGGACATGGCTGAAGCAACTTAGCAGTATTAGCGAGAACCTATCTCCTTTTCTGATGTATTTTCCTTTAAGGATTATAATCTGCAGTATTGTTTATTTTCTTTATTTGTTTTATTTAAGCTCTATAAGAGCAAGAACTTTGGTACTTGGTTCAATACTGCTTCCTCAGCACCTTGAAAATACTAAGTTATATAACCTCACGAGATATGCTGAATGAGCCAATAGAGCTAATTTTGCTTTGTTAGTTTTAGGATGTATGTTCCTAATGTGGAATCTGTGGGTGCATGGAGCAGTGATACTGAGGTGAGGCCAGTCCATGACTTACTGTTACCAGTACTCACAAGACAAGCCAAAAGTATACATGTTTATAACAGATTCAATTGATATCCCACCCAGATGCTTGACACCAGCCACATTTCCCCCCAGCTTCCCTGGGTGTTTTCATGTACTTCTTCAACTCTCTTCCTCTCCAGAGATTTTCCCTAAGTCAGTTGTTGCCTTTCACCCTAAAACATAACTTGTGAGCAGTTTTTTATATCATACCCACAAAAGAACATATATTAGAGAAGAGGCACTAAATAGGAGGAAGGGATGGTGTGTCCAGTGGATCTCAACCAACCCGAGCATCCCGGCTGCTGTGCCAGAGCCCGTAAATGGTGTAGCCATGTTGGCAGGGAAGGACACCTTGCGCAAGCACTGTAGTGTGGTCTCTTCCTCACCAGGGGTGATACAGCCACCAGCCCTGCTGACTGGACATTTGGCCTGAAGAAGCAGAGGCTGATGTTGAGCCCCCTAGTTTAGTACCATTTAGACCAACCAGCCACTTACAGTAGATTGATTATATCACATGCCTTCTGGATTTGCCTCTCCTGGAAAGCTAGGATTAGAGTGAAGTAAGAAAAGCACTAGGCTTAGACACATAGTGTAAGGGGTGCCAAAAACTCAGCCATCAAGATATATTTTAATGTAATACTGTGAGAAACAAATGTCTTCCAAAAGTTCCATGATAAGTAAGATATCTAATTTTTAAATAAATACAGGATGAGTACTACACCAGGCCATATGCATCCAGAAGCAAAAATCTGTAATACTGATTTTTTTAATATATTTAATATTTTGGTATTTTTTCATCATGGATGTTTCTGTATTAATTTGTCAAATTGCTTTAAAATATCTTTTTCTCTTGAATACTGAGTTTTTAGGTGCACCCTTACACTGCATGCATGAGGTAAGTGTCTCATTTTCTTGCTCAAGTCTGACTATGTGCCTCACATGACAGTCTCGAGCTACTGTCAACAGCTATGAGCTTAGCATTTGACCTACTAACACAGGATTCTGCTTAACATCACATCAGACCCAGGAACTCATTTTACAGCATAAAGGTGGAACAGTGGATATATGACTATGAGCCTCCTCCATCCATCCCTATCAGCCAGATGCTGTCAATGTATCAACACCAAATATATAGACTTTGGAAGATAAATGGGAGGTATCAGCCTAGAAGAGACTGATGCACTACATTTTTTAAACCAACACCCGTCAAACCTAGATAGCACATTAAAAAGCAGAGACATCACTTTGCCAACAAAGAGGTCCATATAGTAAAAGCTATGGTTTTTCCATAATCATGTACAGATGTGAGAGTTGGACCATAAAGAAGGCTGAGTGCTGAAGAACTAATGTTTTGAATTTGGTGTTGGAGAAGACTCTTGAGAGTCCCTAGGACTGCAAGGAGATCAAACTAGTTGATCCTAAAGGAAATCAATCCTGAATATTCACTGGAAGGACTGATGCTGAGGCTGAACCTCTAGTATTTTGGCTATCTGATGGGAAGAGCTGACTCATTTGAAAAGACCCTGATGCTGGGAAAGATTGAAGGCAGGAGGAGAAGGGGACAACAGAGGATGACATGGTTGGATGGCATCACCAACTCAAAAGACATAAATTTGAGCAAGCTCTGGGAGATGGTGAAGGACAGGGAAGCCTGACATGCTGCAGTTGATGGGGTTGCAAAGAGTTGGACACAACTGAGCGACGGAAAAACAAGTGTGTGCACCAGAGCTGCCATATGGGATCAGCTGAAGCTAGAATTCAGTAAGACTACATTCTGCCCAGCTCTGTAGGTCCTGCTCTATAACTTCTTCCCTCATTCCATGTCTAAAGACACTGCCCTAGTAAATCATTTGGACAAGAATTCTTGTCTCAGACTCTGATTCTAAGGAATCTAACTTAAGCAGCTTCAGTATCAGTATCAGTTCAGTCACTCAGTCATGTCCAATTTTCTGTGACCCCATGAACCGCAGCACAGGCCTCCCTATCCATCACCAACTCCCGGAGTTTACCCAGACTCATGTCCGTGGAGTCAGTGATACCATCCAACTATCTCATCCTCTGTCATCCCCTTCTCCTCGTGCCCTCAATCTTTCCTAACATCAGGGTCTTTTCAAATGAGTCAGCTCTTCACATCAGGTATTAAACAGCTTAGGAAATTTTATTGCAGTTTTACATTTTTATAGCATGCAATCACATGCAATTTTAAATGTATTTTCAAGAGTATTAGTCCGTAAAGCTCTGGAGAGAAAGAAAAAGAAAGGAGGATAGTAGGGAGAGAAGGAGAGAGAATGGAAGCATTGGTCCTTCACCACAGATAATCAGCCCTGGACATCTAATATATTTTTAGAAAATTTAAATTTCTAAATTGTCAAGAATGCTTTAGAAAGTCCAGGGGTGGGGGAAGGAATCACTTCAAATTGAGTGTGTGCATTTAAATTTTGGGGAAGAAACTACATAGCTTTCATCAGCTGAAAAATTTTCAAAATGTGAATTATGTCTCCACATATCTGTAGAGAAATGCGTATAAAAGATTAGTCTTTTGGATCATGGTGAGCTTCGTTTTGTTTGCTATAGCTGACTTGACCAGCCCTATTGTTGTTTGTAAAACAGAATAGGACAGCTTCTATGATTTTTCATTCATTCATTGAATGTCCAGTTATTGTATGCAAGAAATTATTTTAGAAGCTAAACATTCAAAGCTATTAGAGCTACTATACTTATGGCTATTAGGAAGCATACATTCCAAGATTATTGCACATTTCTCCAGTTTGTTATCTTTAGCCAAAGGCTTATTTTTGTTTTTTGTTTGTTTGTTTGGTTGGTTGGTTATTTTTACAGAATTTCCTCTAGGACAGCCCTCTGTAGCTTTCCTTGATCTTAAGAAGCAGGAAAAACTGTATGTTTGGGAAGCTTTAGATGTAGTAATAGGTCAAACCTAACTTCAGCTAAAGCATATTGAAGATATGGGGGGGTCTAGTGCTGGTGGTCAGCCTGGGAAAGGCTGTTGACCTGACCATTGGTTGCCCTAACCTTGTGACCACACCAAATGTGATAAAGGATCATGATTTGGATACTGTAATGTTAACTGGGTTTTGTCATCAATTAAATTATGTCTGTGGCCTCATGTAGATTCTGGCAAGTGATAGGGCTTGAAATATAGTCTCTCCTTTTTCCTTCAGTGATATCATCCTTACAATATGTAATCTTTATTTAGTTGTGGTTTCTTTCAACCTCCATACCATGTCAACCCTTCTAATAACAGGAAGAGTTGGAAATACTTCTTCTTTTACTTTCTGATTTACTTAAGAGGTAATTAAGTAAGATGGAGCCCAAGCATTGCTGTTTTTCTTAAAAAGCTTCCCAAGTGATTTGAATGTACAACCCAGATAAAAGCCCCTGGGATGTTTGGAACATCTGGAGACATTTTGGGTTGTCACAGTTGGGGAGGGGGTTGCTCCTGGCACCTCAAGGAGAGAGGAAGGGGTGCTGCTAAGCACCAGAGATCCACAGCACAGCCAGCCCCACAGCAAAGAGCAATCTTGGCCAGATGTCAATAGTGTCGCCACTGGAGGGTGCTCTGGAGGCTGGAGACACGTCTGTCAAAGGCAGAAACCAGGTGTGCAGAACCTGACAGTCCAGGTGGGAGTTTAGATATGCCACTGAGGCAGGGTTCAGTGGACAAGTAGGAGACATGTCAAGAACAAGAGCCAACTTCACAGAAGTTTTCCACCAGTGGCTCCCATCATCTGGAATGCTCCGTGTGCTTCTGGGGCATGGTGGGAAAAGTGGGTTTAGGGAGAGACTGCTAAGCATCAATCAGGATGTGATGTGACTGAGGGTGTGTGAGTAATCCGCGTGAGATGGTCAGCTGGCATCTGTGTGGACAGGCTTCTTAGCAGCAGCCTTTTCTCTTCGTCAGCAAGTGGCCCTGAGTCACTTTCCCATCTTTGCACAGAAAAATACTGATTATTATCATTCCCTTGCCCTGCAGAGAACCTTCTCCTATTTAAAGGAAAATCTGAACCCAGAGTTCTTGCACAGTGAGTGACAGCTCTTTAATGCCAGGAGCAGTGTGGGCATGGAAGGCAAAACATCCAGGTCTTAAAAGACATTATCTCTTCCCCTCCCTATCAGGGAGGGGGTGTTCCCTGTCAGGGCTGCAGTCACCCTGCAGTTTGTTGGCATCTGCAGG